>NC_091366.1:3760637-3993137 GCF_038502225.1 Cherax quadricarinatus
CACACACAGTTATTTAGCCAACTGCTACTCTCATTACCACCCACACCAACAACTACACACTCACACCCACCTAGTCACCCATCATACACACCACCACCCAGAGATGGATTAAGAATTTGTAGGCCCCTGGGCTGCAGGTACTGTGAGGCTTCCAGTGTTATTTTCAAAAGGAAAAAGAGTTACTGACAACAGTCAAGAGTTCATCATATATGTGATGTAATAACATACTATAATTATAAACTTTCTCCATGGGGAAGTGGAATAGAATTCTTACTCTTTAAACTATGTGTGTTGTAAGAGGTGACTAAATTGCCAGGAGCAAAGGGCTAGTAACCCCTTCTCCTGTATATATTACTAAATGTACAAGGAGAAACTTTCGTTTTTCCTCTTGGGCCACCCCACCTTGGTAGGATATGGCCAGTGCGTTGAAAGAAAGAATAATTATAAACTTACAACAGTAACTGTCAACACTTTTCACTTAACAACACCTAAAGCCCTTGCCATAATCCGGTCCTGCCACTGCCATTCACATAGTTAGGTGAGTACCACCTCGTTGCTTCCAGTTTCTGCTGTCAGCATCCTCCACCTCCCAACACCAGCTCCTGTCCCTACCCATCCATCATTTGGTCTTCTACTTGCACAATGAACCCCTTCACCTTAACCGCTTTAACCCCTTCCTCTCAACCTCTTCCGTGTACACCTCAGCCACTCTAACCCCACCTTTTCTAACCCACATACAGTTGGAACAAGTGGGACAACCAAATACGTAATAAGACACCTCCATATACTAGCAGAGATGGGGATGTGTGATTTTTGACTGAAGCACATCACCACATCAACCAACAATTGCATTATTATCATTGTTTTTCACATTTTTGAGATTTATACAATTTTGTTTTGTTTTGTGGGTGTTCTAAATAAACATAACCCTATTTTAACCAATGTTCTTCAGTTCAGTTTACTTGCATTTTTGATTACATGCTGTTTTCAGGAATGTTACTACCATGTTATCTGATGGTCAGCTGTACAAAATATTTAGTTTAATTATCTAAGATAACTATTCATACTTGAAGCTTTTAATACTGTGTATTTTTTTGTAAATTACTGTATTTCAAGTTAGACTGCATATGTATAAACAGTAATTTATGCTCCTGCAGGAGCTAGTTTTAAACTGAAGCCAATACCAGACTTGGTGAAACACTTGGCTAGAAACAAGATTTCACCACCTGTGTATTATTCCTGGGAGGTCATGACACTTACAGTGGCTGTGTAGTATAGCAAGTCCTCGACTTACAAACGCGTTGAGAATCTACTGTATTGTGTATATTATATAATTATTGTGTACAGCCTCTCCTCACTTAATGACTGAGTTCTGTTCTGAAGACCACGTTGTTAAACGAATTCGTCACTAAGTGAGGAGCATACTATAATGGTAGTGAGTTTGTGTCAACCATCTTTGATATTGGTTTAATGTCACCTTTGTACCATTTATAACATATCTGATATATTTTTAAATATACAGTAGTGTACTGTATATTGAAATAAAAAGAATAGAGGAAATCAGCTCTAATATACATTATTTACTAATGAGTACTGATCAGAGAGCCTGTCGTAAGTCCGAGATGTCAGTAAATGAGTACGTCGCTAAGTGAGGAGAGGCTGTATATCATTATTATACAAAGTACAGAAGGTCCCCAATGTGTTTGTAAAGGACTTCCTGTAATAGCTATATTAACTTACACTTTTGTTTTTGTCTGTTCCGCCATTTTTATTATTTCCTTATGTAAAAATATATCATTTTAAAATATTCCATGGATAAATGGACTGTTTAAAAAATATAAATAATTTTCAGTATTTTTGTTACATTAATATGTTTTATACTGGAAGATATATTATAAGAGAACTTAGGTAACGTAGAAATGTTTTAAAGAACATCTCATATGTCTCTTACTTACATTGTTAGTCTTTGCTTAGGCTCGTATATTAGTAATTCGATTGTTCTTATTCTTAAAGAATATCATTGCATAGTATAACAGTACTTGAAATTTTTAAGTAAATGAGCTCTCATAATTATTTCCAGTTGGTGGTGAAGAAGTGAAGTGTGTGTTGGGTAAAAAGGACACAAGTGCAACTCATGTAACACTTTACTGTGGCAACGTTTCACTCTCCAGGAGCTTTGTTAAGTTGTAACGGCTTGACACAGTTCCTGAAGAGCAAAACTTTGCCATAACAAAATGTCACATTAGTTACACTTGTGTCCTTTTACCTAACATATTGTTGGTAATTCTAGCAAGATTATTACAACTAAAGTGTAACTCAAAGCTGCACAATTAGTCTGCCTGAAATGCACCCTATGCTAGTGGCTTTCCTTGTGTTTAACAATATTTTATTACATGTAAACTACATTTTATATACTGCAGACAGAAACAATTAGTGTGAATTTCGATTTAGTACAAAATTAATTAATGCTAGTTTTCCCCCAAACTCTTTAAATGTCCACCAAAATTGCATATGATTTGAATAGTGAGCTAAAATAATGAGACCACTTAGCTGATTTATTATTCACACTAATCAAAACCTAACTGAAGTAACTAACTTTCTTTGCATCATTTTATTGTACCTCAGCCATTCGAGGAAAAAATTGCTTGGGTTAGGTTAGGTCAGGTGTCATGTACTAGTAAGGCACGAGATTATAAATTTGAGTACAGTGGACCCCCTGTTTATGATATTATTTCATTCCAGAAGTATGTTCAGGTGCCAGTACTGACCGAATTTGTTCCCATAAGGAATATTGTGAATTAGATTAGTCCATTTCAGACCCCCAAACATACACATACAAACGCACTTACATAAATACACTTACATAATTGGTCGCATTGGGAGCTGATCATAAACCGGGGGTCCAGTGTATTGTGCTGAATTTGAATACAAACTGGAAATAAATCATGGTGCTATTGAAGGCTAAAGACAAGTACTGTAATTTATACTCTCTCTTATATACATGTAATAACTTCTCCATCCACTCAACAAAATATAAAATCTAACATTTTGTCCATAAATCTTATGTGCATTAGGCATTTTCTCTTTTTTGGGGGTTTATATATTCTAGTCATAAATATGCACATAATTTAGATTTAGATACTGTTCACCATAAATTATATAATATGACTAAAAGAACAAATCACTTGTTGTGAACCCACTTAAATAAAAAATCAGTATGGTTGTGCTATATGTCATTTACAGATTAAATCACTATTTACTCCAAATATTTTCAATTACAGTACAGTGTAATACAGTACAGGTACTAACTCTCAAAGTCAACATCTTGCGAGTAAGAATGCCATCAGGCCCAGTTTTGTGACTTTCCCGTGTGGCAGTAATTTGTTTTGTATTTGGCATTCATGTAAACATTAAGTTGGGTTCATCTGATAGAAGTGTTGTGTTACACTCACACACGATGGGTGTTCAAAAGTAATGAAACCTGTCAGTCAGAGCTGGAAACTTCAATAGGGTAATGAGGATATTGGGAAACTTTCCACTATGGATGCCACATCTGTGGAAGCTTTGAAAGTTTCCTTCCACCTGAGCTGGGTTTACGTTTATGAAGGAATCAGCGGCTGGCATATATTCCCCAAAGCTGGGTATACAAGCTTCTTCAAATATAGCTTTAGTTATTTCACTCTTATTCCTGATGGTCTTGGTCACCACAAGAGATATTGTGTTTCAAATCTGCAGAATTCTGACTTCTGCTGCATAACTCACACAGACTTAGTGGAAAGGCTGAAGACATGATGCAGCACTAACACAAAAATAGGCCGAATGATTGATTCTGAAATACCTGAGGTATTTAAGCTAATTCTTAGGAAGCTTTGGAAAAGGCGGCAAATCTCACACAGACTTAACAGAAAGGGTGAAGATGTGATGCACAAAATAAAATGAACTGTATATACACTATGGTGATAGCCATAGTGTACCCAGTAGGTCTCTTACATACTGTAATTAGTGTGGGCAGAGAGCAGTAACAACACAAAGTAACAGTACTCAGTATATACCCAGCAGAGCATCTGAAATCCCAATTTTTGGAAAATTTCTTACAGATTTAATGTTGATCAGAGTCTATATGGAATATTGTACTGAATGTCAAAAATGTTCATCTTTTTGACAAAACTTTAAGGGCCTCTGATTTGAGAGTGTGTATCTGTGTGTATAAATAATTACTGTATATGCATTTATCTTACCAGTTCTTGAAAAAAATATCTCTTTAAAAGTAAAAGTGTTAGCAGAAAATTAACATAAGAGTGAAGGTAGGTTTTAAAACCATAGTGGGTGAAGACACGAAAAAGAACATAAGCCTTTATTATAACAATATTTTTTTGAGGGAAGCTTTGTCATGACTTGATTAAGCTCCCCTCAAGCAAAGCATTTTTATTTTTATAAGAGCCGTCATTGTTTAATGTGTAGATGAGTAATACAAACGCATCAGTTATCTGTGGAAACATCTCACCTGTTCTGTAGGCTCTTTAGTCAAATACACAGACAACTGAATATTGAAGGCTGAAGAATCTTTCTTAGCAGACAGTTAAAATATCCAAATGTTTTGCATAACCAGAAGGTTTCTACATGCACAACTAAATGTCACCCATTTCTATACAAACATTGTATCATGCTGAAATATTATTATTATTATTATTATTATTATTATTATAACTTTTGTACATGTGTTACTCATCTACCTGTCAGTATTGTGTACCATTAATAAGATGTTTAATGTGTCTTCGTGCACCTGTCAACTCGCAGCTTTCTTCCACCTATCAATGCTGTGAACATAGGTCACAGGGTAATGCTGGCAGCAAAGATGCAAATGTGTCCATTACAGGACGAGTCTTTGGCAGGTTTGTTAAGGCTTATCCCTCATCCTCTTCATTGTTACTTTTCTGCAAACTCATCGTGTCCAGAATTTTTTTAAGTGGATAATGAAAGACACTTATTATTACAGTATTTTATATTATTAATATGAAGATAATGACCCTCTTTGTTCAATAATAACCCACATGGAGACAGAAACACAGGAGATTAATTGATCTGTATATTTCCATTCCCTTCTGGCATCCTCTTTATCTGCTGAAGAGGACCCCAGAAGGGGATCAAAATATATAGATCACTTAATCTTTTGTGTTCTGTCTACATGTGGGTTATTATTGAGCACTGACAAGTGTTCATTACACTTAAGTTATCTATATTCCTCTTTATTAAACAAGTCTGGTTTTGTTTATTTTGGAAAATCAATTTTGAATTTTCACATTGGGTGTTGTTGCTAATAGAATGTAAAAAATGTTAACCACAGGCAAATTATCAGTGTATTGTAATTATATGTATTTTTACCAAATTATAGCTACTGCTTGCCTGGCCATACACTAGCTTTGTGGGACTGTGTACTGGTACATGTATATAAAATATCATTGGTGCTCTCTCGTTCTCTAATTATCCTATATACAGTACCTACTTACACTATACTACTCTAGTTATTAATTAATATTATATTTTCATCATTAATTATAATTCTTTTGCAACATAGCACCAGGTTACATGCAATATAGATTATTATTATCATGGGGAGTGCTAAACCCTTTAGGGTTGTACAGTGCCTGTGGGGGGGGGGGATGGAAGGTATTCAGGCTTAATTCAGGGAACTAGAGCACAGATCCAATTCCCTTGATCAAGAGCCCCTCCCCAGCATCAAGGAACCTCCCATATGCATTATTATTATTATTGTTGCTGTTATTGTTGTTGTAAATCAAGACACAAGCAGCAGAGAATTCTTTTTAATACAATGCCTCTTATGACATGCATGGCTTACAGAGGAAGAATTCTTTTCCACTTCCCCATGGAGATAAGAGGAAATAAAGAACAAGAACTATTAAGAAAATAGAAGAAAACCTAGATGGGTGTGTATATATATGCTTGTACATGCATGTGTAGTATGACTAAATGTAATTAGAAGTAGCAAGATATACCTGTTATCCCATGTGTAAAGCAGAATATGTGGTGGAGAATTCAAACCACCAGTAATGATCAGGTGATGCAAGATTATCTAGCTACTGTGTCATGTGGCAAGTGAGGAGAATTATTACAATCAAAACTAAGTGCTGAACCCACAAGGGTGATACAGTGCTGCAGGGCAGGATGTGCTAAAGACATGACATGCCAGATCAGAGACTAGCGAGGGTCGAAAGGACGGTGGAGGCAGGTGAGGAAAGGCACTTAGCAGCATTGAGTGTTAAACTTGAGATGGTATAGTTGCCAGCCCTTTGTTCTGTAGTGTTATAAGCAGCAATTAAAGATGCTTATTCATGTTGGGTTCTTTTTAGACTATGTCTGCATTGTTCAAATGCATGAGAAGGCTCTCTAACCTGTGTACAGCACAAGCGTTGTTGGTGTCGTCTAAGTTACAAGTACGTCTGAGCTCTCAAACATGTAAAAAGATTCCTCACAGATTTTGTTGCATCTCCCACATAGTTGGATGTAAGAGATGTCTCTTCCTTGTGAGATCTCTTATAGATGATGTGACCATCACTGCTTATATAGATCCCATTGTTATATTATTGAATTATTAAATATGAAGGTGTTGATTATTCAGCATATGACTCGGATACTCAAATACAGTATATTGTTTATATTTTATTTGCACATAGTTTACAGCCTACATGTAAATCTCCATATATTTAAAATATAATTATTATTGAAGTACACTGTAAAAACTCTAAAAGTTGAATATAATATATTCACTCAGAGGCCTATTTAATACAAGGTACTATATTAAGAATATATACATATAATTACAGTCAAAATATTCAATCAAATGGAAATTCATCAATGCAAAATCTGGACTGAAATAAATAAGCAACTGTCATAAATTTAAATGAAGGCAGGTGATCTATGGGAGGTTAAATCATCTTCCTAAGAGAAATTAAATTATGCAGTTATTGAAGTGTAGTATCGGCGCACCTCTGGTAAAAACAGTGATGGAGTGATGATGAAAGTGTTTCTTCTTTTTTGGGTCACACTGCCTCAGTGGGAAATGGCCAATGTGTTAAAAAAAAAACTTAGTGGCTGGTTGCAATAACTACAGTACTTAGCTAACGTGAGTATTAATAGTTTTCTAAACTTTAGATGCGGTAAAACTTAGTTTTTTGTGCATTGTTCCTTGCTCTTCAACATAAGTCACTCATCAACTGGCATACAATCATTGGCACAAAAGGTACCTTAATTTTCATAATAATAAACAATACTTAACTCTTATATCACTGAGGATTCTTGAACGTGTGGAACTATCTCTGAGCACTCCTGTAGGAGACAGTGTCAAGAGGCAGTCCTCGTTCCTGCCACTCGTAGGCTCTAGGAGGCTCTGAACTTAACACTGATGCAGTGGGCATGGCACCATTGGGTTGTGGGGCTCCAGGTGGTGGTCCCGGGGGTAGCATGATAATGGAGCCTGGGGGCAGCACAGGGGTGGTTGAGTGTGGACTCTCTAACAGCCTGAGGTGGTGCTGCTGGCGCTTCACCCGCCGCCGGTACCGAGAGTAAAGGCAGCACACTGACACAGCAGCCACTGAACCCCCAACTCCTATGAAAGCAGCAATCACCAGCACCCAAACCTCTACCCAGTCCACCTGGCGGGACTCCCGACGTGGAACACACCTCTGCGGCAAGAATTAACAATTAAACACACAAAACACATCTCCAATTCTTGTACTTTACAAGTTTATTTACATTCTTATTTTATATTTTTTAAACATTCATCAAATGTTGCTAAAATATCTGCATAATTCATTACACAGGTATTACATATAAAATTGCTAAAAATATGAGTAATTCATTTAATTATATTCCAGCTTTATTCTATAAAAAGATGTCTTCTCTTGTTTAAACACAAGTAGCTAGATTTAAAATCCTATGTTTCATAAAGTAAAAGAAATTATGTAGCCTGTCTATCACAGCCAGAATCTCAGTCTTGGGAAAACTTATGCCAGGATTTAATCTGGTTAGAATTAAAATCCTAAGATGCTAAAAAAATCAAAGAAATCATCTGATTTTTAGCATGCATGTGAAATTTCTTAAACTATCATGCTTTCATGGTCACTGGTCAATGCAGTGAAAATTAGCCATTAATTGAAAAAAATAAAAAGTATTTGCACCTGGGTGAGGTTTTAGCCCCAATGGCTATGCCATTGTAGACAGTGATAACATACCTCAACTTTTTTGACAGTGTACTTGTCAAACACCTTCTCCAATTTATTGTTACGAGAAGTGTCGAGGAGGACCTTGGTGTCATGCATGTTACGGCCAACCAGCTGGAAGCAAGACCTGCCACAACACAACAATTAAAATTTATTTCATGAACTTTAAATGAAAGTTGTATCATATTTTGCTCTATCCTGGGCTTGATAATGTACCAGGATGGATCAAAACACTCACTTTTTTCTTTTAATTTGTGGGTTGGTAGTGAATAGTTTCAGCCATGGTATTATGACCTTTACTCTTCAATAACACCTTTTAACACATTAAGAATTTGAATTTAAAAATAGTTTTTTAAATAATTATTAGGATACAGTATGCAGGTTCTTCAAGAAAATCTTAACAGCAGCCTGAATGTTAAATGAGTTGGGAGAAATTTAAGAATGAGAGACATGTATACAGTATTGCTGTGAGTTCAAAATTTAAATTAAGGAAAATCTGATTAGCATAGCAAGGTGATAAGGGTAACAAATGATTTAGGTAATGAAAGATTGGAAGGAGGGAGTATGGAGGAAATGAATGTGTTCAGATATTTGGAAGTGGATTTCTTGGTAGATGGGTCTATGAAAGACGAGGTGAACCACAGAATTAATAAGCGGAAAAAGATGAGTAGTACATTGAGGCATCTGTGGAGAAAAGAATATTGAGGGAAATGTGTGGTTTGAATATTATGCAGAGAATTCATAGCTTAGAGATTAGGAAGTGTGGGGTTACTAAAAGTATTATCAAGAGAGCTGAGGAGGGGTTGCTGAGGTGGTCTGGATATTCAGATAGGATGCAGAAAAATAGGATGACTTAAGTGTATATATCTGTAGTGGAGGAAAGGCAGGGTAGGGGTCATCCTAGGAAAGGAGGGAGGCTGTAAAGGAGGTTTTGTGTTTTGTGCGTGAAGGGCTTGGACATCCAGCAGGTATGTGTGAGCATGGTAGATAGGAGTGGAGGCAAATAGGTTTTGGGACTTGACAAGCTGTTGGAGTGTGAGCAAGGTAACATTTGTGAAAAGATTCAGGGAAACTGGTTAGCTGGACTTGAGTCCTGAAGGTGAGAAGTACAGAGCCTGCACTCTGGAAGAGGGGGTGGAGATATTTGCAGTTTGAAGGGGCATCTGAACTATAATATCAGCACATCTCTGGCAAGACAGTGATGGAGTGAGTGATGCTGAAAGTGTTTCTTCTTTTTCGGGTCCCCCTACCCTGGCGGTAGACAACCAGTGTGTTGAAAAAATATATCTATAATTACATCAGACTGGTTTTGAGTTTTTGTCCTCTTGAAGTTTGACCAAGGCCAAACTTTCACTGTTAAACTGTCTGATCAACCAGACTATTGCTGTTCATCTCACTCTGTTCATATAAAAGCCATTAACATGTATCCTTTAGACAACCTAGGTGTTAGGACATCATCCACTTGCTTTACCCAGTGCTGGAGAAGTCTATGGCGCCATCAGCATCAGAGTAGTAAGTGGTGTCATAGATATTAAGAGATGCGGCAACAGGCAGCACGTTCTCCACATCCTTCCTGAAGGTGGTTAGCTGACGACGCACTTCCCCAGGAGTGATGCCAAACACAAATCGCATGAGGTCAGAGTCACGCAACACATAGATCTGGAAAAGACATATAAACCTGATGGTGAAATGCATAACTCATATAATCATAAAAATGTGATTGCAAACAAACCAACCACAGAACAGGTAGGGTTTGAACCCATGACTGACCCAGTGGGTACACACTCACCTGGAGTTTTAAGACTCACTCACTGTTGGTTCAAAACCCACCTGTTCCATGGTTTGGTGAAATGCATAATAACAGTTGTGCCTAAAAATCTACAGGTATTTTTGCTGATGGATAACCAGTAAATAAATTCACTTATCCAACATTTTCCTGGCTCTACGACTCTCCCTCCCCCAACACTTCTCATTTTGGCCATTCTTTCTTAAGAATGTTAATATTAACCTGATAAGGGTAATACAAAGATATGCTCTATGTAATACAAAATGAACTCAAACCTGAAATAAAATTTGTTATGCAGAGTTAATTTTTAATTATCTGCAGTATCTCTAGAAATGTAACCCTATGAATTTGTAGGGATAACTGTAAATTTAATTTTTTACTTACAAAGCCTAAAGCATAAAATTTAACTACTATAAGCAACTTCTTGTACACATTATTTGAGTTACAACAGGCAGGAAGATACTGTATTTTTAGATGAGTACAGGTACATAATACTTTTTTGCTACATCAGATGTGTAGCTCTGAAAGCCAAAATCTGCAAAGAAGATGTGCACACTCAGAAGTGTGAGGGATAGACTGTATTGATATGTTTATTTGATGTAAAGCACTAAACCTGTGTGAGTCATTCAATGATTTCCTGTCAGCTATTTGCACAACCTACTTCTTGATAACCTGGTATTTGAGGGAGATTCTATACACAATTAGGTTTAGCATACATTTTTACACTGGAAAGATCGGAATGCACATTAAATATATGAGAAGAGTGCACCTCTACCGCAACGTACTGTAACTTTGGCAATGGCTGGCTCATCAGTTGGTACTGAGAAGGCAGTGACAAAGGCTGTGAAGATGCCATGGGCGTAACGAGTAAGGGGTGCATTTGTTCGTAACACACCTGAAGACTCCTCCAACAGAAACACTCCCGTGGCATTCACTTCCTCATCAGGTAGGAGCTCTACCGAGTCCTCAATATGTGAGAAACTGATGTTGTGAAGACCATACCTATAAGTACAATTCAAAGATAAATTTTATGATTTTGGAAGTAGACACTTGGTAAAAATATAGTAAATTTATTTTCATGTTATTAATTTAAAACCAAAGTAAAGGTGTAAGGATATGGACCTGATGGGAAGGGCAGTGGGATCCTTGTCTTCTGCTTGGAGTCTCACCACCTCAGTCTGCAGAGAATCATCCACCCTCACTCCTGCTGTCACCACTGGCTTCACAAACATGGGCTTGTTGTCATCCAGGTCTTTCACCAGGATATGCACCTACAGGAACACATGCTAAGTTATTACTAATGTATAACAAAATTGTATATAGATAATGGAAGAAAGAGTGTTAGCTCCCTATTTTTACTGATTCAAGCTAACCAGAGTAAAGGCTATTTTTACTATTTGGTGAGTGGAGTGAGTGATGATGAAAGTGTTTCTTTTTTCAGGGGTCACCTTGCCTCAGTGGGAAATGGCCAATGTGTTAATAAAATAAAAAAAAAATTAGTCCTTATGTTTCCCAATTTCCTATTATTCTAGATGATGTTACATGATTTTTAATGTCGAAATTGTAGATCCAAATGTCATACTACCAACAAAAGTGAAGAAAAAACACTCTGTAGACTAAACTCTTATTGGGACAACATTTCTCTGCACAGGACTTTATGAAGTTGACCCACATATGTGCTAGATATAGGCAGGACATACCTGAGTCATGGCTGGGTTAGCCTGGTCATAGGTCTTCTTGCTTGGCATCTTTCGGCCCAGCTTCCCACACAGCAGTGTCAAAGTCACTGAGTCAACCTGAAATTCAAAAACTTTGCAATATTCTCATGTTATACCTAAATATGAAGTAATTGTGTCAGGCAGCTGGAAGGCCAACTACATATAATAACCATATTAATACACCAAGTAATCCAACTTGCAGTATGCTCTTTCTGCACCCTTCTGGCAAGACAGTGATGGAGTGAATGATGGTGAAAGTTTTTCTTTTTCGGGCCACCCTGCCTTGGTGGGAATCGGCCGGTGTGATAATAAAAAAAAAAATATTTGTTATGGCTTTCAAAATTATGTACTGTATTGTATGACACATTTGCAAGTTAGATATAAACTTGCAAATATAATTCCAATTTACAGTACTGTACTAAGTTCCATTACTGTTATAGCAGAGGAATCAAATCATATTAATTTATTATATCATACAGTAGACCCTATCCAGTCACCACTTGTTTTTCTTCAATCCTCCTCTTATCTGGAAATACATCAGAGTCTTACTAGCATTCACTCATTATTTAAAAACAGTAAATGCACTACTTGCAAATGATGTTCAATATAGAGAATAAAAAAAATAGAGGGAGATACAATATTTTTAAACAATTAGCTATTGTGCAATTAAATAGAGCTGACCGTCAATTAGCACAGTAGTTATGTTCCTGAAAACACAGTGTAATTTAAAAAGGTGTTAAATGAAATGAACACTATATAGAAAGCACAGGGTTATGTTCCTACGACCCCCCAAAAATAATTTTTTTTTTTTTTAAAAACTTTGTAATTTATCAAGACAAAAATAATTAGATTTTCTATTCACTGCATTGCAGTTGTCATTGCTTTTTGATACTGAAATGTGCAAGGAGAGTTGCTGTTACCCTGTATAATACCTGTACAAAGATATGACAGGCAGTTTCACAATTATCACCTGTCTCCACCACAACCACGCTCACAAGCAAACATCAGTAAAACTACCATATATTACTGGCAATAAGAGAAAACTTTTTACTAAATTAAGTGTGCTCAGAGTGATACTGACCATTATATGAGAATTCTAGGATATATAAATCTTGAAGTCCCTCTCAATTTGTATTACCTGGAGTTTACCTGGAGAGAGTTTCGGGGGTCAACGCCCCCGCGGCCCGGTCTGTGACCAGGCCTCCTGGTGGATCAGCGCCTGATCAACCAGGCTGTTGCTGCTGGCTGCACGCAAACCAACGTACGAGCCACAGCCCGGCTGATCAGGAACTGACTTTAGGTGCTTGTCCAGTGCCAGCTTGAAGACTGCCAGGGGTCTGTTGGTAATCCCCCTTATGTGTGCTGGGAGGCAGTTGAACAGTCTCGGGCCCCTGACACTTATTGTATGGTCTCTTAACGTGCTAAACATTATCTTCAGTATCCTCACATTTAAGCTCTGACGATGCCACTAATATGAAAACACTGCATAACTTGACTGATATGTAGGCAATAGCTCATTAAGTTACACTGTTAATTATACCTGCGATTCTTGTGATGATAAACAATATATATACCTGGAGTATACCTGGAGAGAGTTCCGGGGGTCAACGCCCCCACGGCCCAGTCTGTGACCAGGCTTCATGGTGGATCAGGGCCTGATCAACCAGGTTGTTACTGCTGGCCGCACGTAATCCAACGTACAAACCACAGCCCGGCTAGTCAGATACTGACTTTAGGTGCCTGTCCATATATAAACAATGTATACTATGGTGGCCCTATGAACTTTCTTCACCATGTTTTAACTATTTTTCCCTATATTTACTCCATGCTAAATAATAAATATGGCATCCTCATAGACAACGTGTTACAATTTTTCAGCATTAACAGTGTGTTACTAGACTGTGTTAATTGACAGTTTACTGGGGTATATAAAAAAGTGTATACAAGCTTAATGAGGAAATAATTAAAGTACATATTGCCTTATCATGGAATGGGTGGAGTTTGAAATAGTGTTACGTATTAGGATTTTGTAAGAATATTGTGTAAATAATGACAGCTGAACATTTACAGGGCATAAAATTCAAATCAGCTTATCACAGAAACTAAAGGATATACATGTATCTGGATGGAAAACAGCTGATGTTTATCAAAAAATATATACAGCCTCTCCTCACTTAGCATCGTACTCATTTACCAACCACTCAAACTTACGACCAGCTCTATAAACCTAAATAATCTGTATACGAGCTGATTTCCTCTATTCTGTTTATTACAATAGTATACCGTAAACTACTGTATAAACATTTAAAAATATACCAGAAATGTTATAAATGGTGCAAAGCTGACATTAAAAAAATATCTAAAGACGGTTAACAAACCCACTACCAGTATAGTATGCTCCTCACGTACCGACCTACTCTTAGGAACGGAACCCCCATCGTTAAGTGAGGAGACGGCCGACTTGTTGAAAATAAATAAATAAATAAATAAATAAATAAATAAATAAAAATAATATTTTTTTTTTTTCCAACAAGTCGGCCGTCTCCCACCGAGGCAGGGTGACCCAAAAAAGAAAGAAAATCCCCAAAAAGAAAATACTTTCATCATCATTCAACACTTTCACCACACTCACACATTATCACTGCTTTTGCAGAGGTGCTCAGAATACAACAGCTTAGAAGCATATACATATAAAGATACACAACATATCCCACCAAACTGCCAATATCCCAAACCCCTCCTTTAAAGTGCAGGCATTGTACTTCCCATTTCCAGGACTCAAGTCCGACTATATGAACATAACCGGTTTCCCTGAATCCCTTCACTAAATATTACCCTGCTCACACTCCAACAGATTGTCAGGTCCCAAGTATCATTCGCCTCCATTCACTCCTATCTAACACGCTCATGCACGCTTGCTGGAAGTCCAAGCCCCTAGCCCACAAAACCTCCTTTACCCCCTTTCCAACCCTTTCGAGGACGACCCCTACCCCTCCTTCCTTCCCCTATAGATTTATATGCTTTCCATGTCATTCTACTTTGATCCATTCTCTCTAAATGACCAAACCACCTCAACAACCCCTCTTCTGCCCTCTGACTAATGCTTTTATTAACTCCACACCTTCTCCTAATTTCCACACTCCGAATTTTCTGCATAATATTTACACCACACATTGTCCTTAGACAGGACATATATATATATGGGTTTATTTATATATATATATATATGGGTTTATCTATATATATATATATATATATATATATATATATATATATATATATATATATATATATATATATATATGCGCAATAAGATCACAGTAAACAGGTGATTTCAAATTTAAAATTTGCAGAAAACCTACAAATAACTGTTCCTATGTCCACTATTATTCCTCGCATCAAGATAGAGTCAAACTGTCTGTTTTCTCATCAATGTTTTTGAGAGCTTTACGAATTTGTAGTCCTGAGTTCATAGATGAGGAAATATCCAAAATTTATGAAATAGGTAATGATTTAAAATACCCAAGAAATGTAATTGATAAATCTTTTAAAATTGCTAGAAACACTTTTTATAATCCAAAAAGGGGCAACCAGCCTTATTCAACTAAAAATATGTTGGTTCTCCCTTACCATGAAAACTTGGTTGATATGCCTTCTCTTCTTAAGACTTTTAATATTAAAGTTGTATTCAAAAATCTTGATACAGTAAAAAAACTTTTGATAAAGAATTCCCCCCAAAATGCTGATGGATGTGTCTATAAGATTCCTTGTAAAATTTGCGATAAAGTTTATTACGGTCAAACTGGTAAAAATCTCGAACTAAGATTAAAACAACATAAATATAGCATTAGAACTGGGCAAGATTCCAATGCTCTATTTATTCATGTAAGAGATTTTAACCATCCAATTGATTTTCAAAAAGTTGAGAAAGTAGTATCAAGCAAGTCCATGGTCGACAGGAATATAATTGAATCTTGTTTCATAAAAAGCAGTTTTGACAATAATATGAATATTTCCTTTGGTTTATATAAATTAGATCCATTTATAATTAATAGAATTTGGGAAGAATTTAATAATACACTGGACAAATAATTTTTAAATTTTCTTGGGTAGAATAGCTTGGGGGTGAGTTGTGCAAAGGACCTATCCAAGTTGGCTCGCCGCGCGTCACGTGTTTAACCGTTGTGGGATCTGATAGTGAGGTGCTGGCCGGACCCCTTATATAGCTTCCTTGGATGCTTCATTTTCATAGTTCCTTGATAATGTGAGTAGTCACGAAAGCGCTTGGAATTTCTCTATTCTTTCAGAGTGGTTGTTTTGCATATATATATATACACACACATATTGTAGGTAGTAGGTTGGTAAACAGTAACCGCCCAGGGAGGTACTACCATCCTGCCAAGTGAGTGTACAACGAAAGCCTGTAATTGTTTTACATGATTGTAGGATTGCTGGTGTCTTTTGTCTGTCTCATAAACATGCAAGATTTCAGGTATATCTTGCTACTTCTACTTGCATTTAGGTCACACTACACATACATGTACAGGCATATATATACATACACACCCCTCTGGGTTTTCTTCTATTTTCTTTCTAGTTCTTGATCTTGTTTATTTCCTCTTACCTCCATGGGGAAGTGGAACAGAATTCTTCCTCTGTAAGCCATGCGTGTTGTAAGAGGCGACTAAAATGCCGGGAGCAAGGGGCTAGTAACCCCTTCTCCCGTATAAATTACTAAATTTAAAAGAGAAATTTTCGTTTTTCTTTTTGGGCCACCCTGCCTTGGTAGGATATGGCCGGTGTGTTGAAAGAAATATATATATATATATATATATATATATATATATATATATATATATATATATATATATATATATATATATATATATATATATATATACACACACACACACACACACACACACACACACACACACACACACACACACACACACACACACACACACACACACACACACACACACACACACACACACACACACATATTGTAGGTAGTAGGTTGGTAGACAGCAACCGCCCAGGGAGGTACTACCGTCCTGCCAAGCGAGTGTAAAACGAAAACCTGTAATCGTTTTACATGATAGTAGGACTGCTGGTGTCTTTTGTCTGTCTCATAAATATGCAAGATTACAGGTACGTCTTGCTACTTCTACTTACACTTACGTCACACTACACATACGTGTACAAGCATATTTATACACACCCCTCTGGGTTTTCTTCTATTTTCTTTCTAATTCTTGTTCTTGTTTATTTCCTCTTATCTCCATGGGGAAGTGGAACAGAATTCTTCCTCTGTAAGCCATGAGTGTCGTAAGAGGCGACTAAAATGCCGGGAGCAAGGGGCTAGTAACCCCTTCTCCTGTATATATTACTAAATTTAAAAGGAGAAACTTTAGTTTTTTCTTTTGGGCCACCCCGCCTCGGTAGGATACGGCTGGTACGTTGAAAGAAAGAAAGATATATAAATAACATGAGAAGTACAATGCCTGCACTTTAAAGGAGGGGTTTGGGATATTGGCAGTTTGGAGGGATATGTTGTGTATCTTTATATGTGTATGCTTCTAGACTGTTGTATTCTGAGCACCTCTGCAAAAACAGTGATAATGTGCGAGTGTGGTGAAAGTGTTGAATGATGATGAAAGTATTTTCTTTTTGGGGATTTTCTTTCTTTTTTGGGTCACCCTGCCTCGGTGGGAGACGGCCGACTTGTTGAAAAAAAAAAAAAAAAACCTGTAATATGAAATTTAAGTTATAAGCAAGAGGAAGGAGGTAACACTGACTTAAAGAGCACTGGACTTAGGAGGATCATTCAACATTAGCACACACACCTAAATGAATTAACACAAATTAAAGCCCCATTAAGATACAACTCACAAATTAAAACTATGAAAATCATAAATGAATTAAAACCCACCAAAAAAAAAAAACTCACTTAAATTAAAACTCTATTAAAAATAAGCCACACAGTGATACGTCAGTCAAAAACAGAGTAGCACTTACCTTTTCCCTGTCCACACGACCCTTGACGTAGATCATGCCCTTGTTGTCCAACGTGCGATTCACCCAAAACAACCCATCGGCATTCCCGTCTGTGGAAGTACACTAGTACAATCACCTGCAGACCTTGTTTACAATGGCTGCTCACTTAAAATGCCTTATTTTAATTAACAGTAAGTACTGCCTTGTACACCATTCAAATTGGGGCATTTGATTGCTAATGAAAATACATGAATGGTGGGCTACAGCCTCCCTCTCATTCACGCTATTATAGCTCAGCTTCAATCATGAATTTGTTAGGTGAAAGAGCACAGGTGCAACTAATGCGACATTTTACTGTGGCAACGTTTTGCTCTCCAGGAGCTGTAATAGCTTGACAAAGCCCCTGGAGAGTGAAATGTTGCAACAATAAAATGTCATATTAGCTGCACCACATGTGCCCTTTTACCTAATATATTGTCAGTAATTCTACAAACTTTATTACAATCATGAATTAAAGGTAGAAAGTTGAAAGTGAATATAGATAAGAGTAAGGTGATGAGGGTTATAAAACAATTTAGATAAAGAAAAACTGGATATCACACTGGAGGGAGTATGGAAGAGATGAATGTTTTCAGATATTTGGGAGTTGACTTGTCAGCGGATGGGTTTATGAAGGATGAGGTAAACCACAGAATTGATGAAGGAAAAAAGATAAGTGGTGCATTGAGGTATCTGTGGAGACAAAGAATGTTATCCATGGAGACAAAGAAGGGAATGTATGAGAGTATAGTGGTGCCAACACTCTTATATGGGTGTGAAGCTTGGGTTGTAAATGCTGCAGTGAGGAGGAGGTTGGAGGCAGTGGAGAGGTCACGTCTAAGGGCAATGTGTGGTGTAAATATTATGGTGAGAATTCATAGTGTGGAAATTAGGAGGAGGTGTGGAATTACTAAAAGTATTAGTCAGAAGGCTGAAGAGGGACTGTTGAGGTGGTTTGGTCATTTTGAGAGAATGGAACAGAGTAGAATGACTTGGAAAGCGTATAAATCTACTGGGAAAGGAAAGCGGGGTAGGGGTCATCCCCAAAAAGGCTGGAGGGAGGGGATAAAGGAGGTTTTGTGGGTGAGGGGCTTGGACTTCCAGCAAGCGTGCGTGAGTGCGTTAGATAGGAGTAAATGGAGACAAATGCTTTTTGGGACCTGATGAGCTGTTGGAGTGTGAGCAGGGTAATATTTTGTGAAGGGATTCAGGGAAACCGGTTAGCCGGACTTGAGTCCTGGAAATAATAAAAAAATGCCTGCCCTTTAATCGAGGGGTTTAAGATATTGGCAGTTTGGAGGGGTGTCTAAACTGTCGTAGCTGAGCGCCTTTGCAAAGACAGTGATTAAGTATGAGCGGTGGTGAAAGCGTTGAATGGTGATGAAAGTTTTTTCTTTCTTTTTGGGTCACCCTGCCTTGGTGGGAAGCGGCCAACATGTAAAAAAAAAAAAAAATATGTACTAGACACATAATGCAGTTGCTAGCTTTATTTTACAAATATTTTGCTCATGACTGAGCTCTAAGACTAAGACTCGGTGAAGTTTAATCCTCAGTGAAGTGTCTTTAAAATAAAGGAACAGTCTGCAGTATGTATCTTTATTACCACTTGTCAGTGCATTGTCCCATTACCAATTTTTTTATTCCTTAATCTTATACATCCCCTGTGACTATGTGATGTCAATATGTACTTTCTGTATCGTAGCATTCTCTGTCTCTCTTGCATCCTACATCACCTGTTTTGGTGTGGTGTGTTGTGTGTGCTTGGTGTGGTGTGTGTTGTGTGTGTCTGATGTGGTGTGTGTTGTGTGCTTGGTGTGGTGTGTGTGTGTGCTTGGTGTGGTGTGTTGTGTGTGTCTAGTGTGGTGTGTGTTGTGTACTTGGTGTGGTGTGTGTTTGTGTGTGCTTGGTGTGGTGTGTGTTGTGTGTGTGTGCTTGGTGTGGTGTGTGTTGTGTGTGTGCTTGGTGTGGTGTGTGTTGTGTGTGTGTGCTTGGTGTGGTGTGTGTTGTGTGTATGCTTGGTGTGGTGTGTGTTGTGTGTGTGTGCTTGGTGTGGTATGTGTTGTGTGTGTGTGTGCTTGGTGTGGTGTGTATTGTGTGTGTGTGCTTGGTGTGGTGTGTGTTATGTGTGTGTGCTTGGTGTGGTGTGTATTGTGTGTGTGTGTGCTTGGTGTGGTGTGCATTGTGTGTGTGTGCTTGGTGTGGTGTGCATTGTGTGTGTGCTTGGTGTGGTGTGTGTTGTGTGTGTGCTTGGTGTGTTGTGTGTGTGTGTGCTTGGTGTGGTGTGTATTGTGTGTGTGTGCTTGGTGTGGTGTGTGTGTGCTTGGTGTGGTGTGTATTGTGTGTGTGTGTGCTTGGTGTGGTGTGCATTGTGTGTGTGTGCTTGGTGTGGTGTGCATTGTGTGTGTGTGCTTGGTGTGGTGTGTGTTGTGTGTGTGTGCTTGGTGTGGTGTGTGTTGTGTGTGTGTGTGCTTGGTGTGGTGTGTATTGTGTGTGTGTGCTTGGTGTGGTGTGTGCTGTGTGTTGGTGTGGTATGTGTTGTGTGCTTGATGTGGTGTGTGTTGTGCTTGGTGTGGTGCAGTGTGTGTGCTTGGTATGGTGTGTGTACTTGGAGCGGTGTGTGTTGTGTGTGTGTACTTGGAGTGGTGTGTGTTGTGTGTGTGTACTTGGAGTGGTGTGTGTTGTGTGTGTGTGCTTGGTGTGATGTGTGTGCTTGGTGTGGTGTGTGTGATTGGAGTGGTGTGTGTTGTGTGTGTGTGCTTGGTGTGATGTGTGTGCTTGGTGTGGTGTGTGTGATTGGAGTGGTGTGTGTTGTGTGTGTGTGCTTGGTGTGATGTGTGTGCTTGGTGTGGTGTGTGTGATTGGAGTGGTGTGTGTTGTGTGTATGTGCTTGGAGTGGTGTGTGTTTGGTGTGGTGTGTGTTGTGTGTGTGTGTGTTTGGTGTGATGTGTTGTGTGTGCTTGGTGTGGTGCATTGTGTGTGCTTGGTGTGGTGTGGTGTGTGTGTTGTGTGGAGTCTCACCTGTGATGCGGTAGTCGATGAGAGAGTTGTTGCCACTGTCGTTGTCAATGGCTGACACATAACCCACCACTGTGCCCACTGCAGCCTCCTCTTCAACTTCCAGTTCCAGCGGCTTGTCTCCCTGCATATACAGTGATGATGTTGTACATAATGAACTTTATTTAATGCCAGATTGTTTAATTTTGTTCCACATATTGTTCTCTGCACACAAAATAACCATTACGAAAAAATAGTGAAATTCCAAGTAATTTTGCGATTTCTCACATTATCAAGGAACTGTGATCTGATTGCATATTGTTCTCTGTACAATGAATCAGCATGAACATTTGTTGCCCAAAATGCATCTGCATATTAGTGGCTATGTTTTGTGCCTAACAATGTTCTATTACATGTAAACTACATTAACTATGAAGAGCATATAAAGAAACAAAAATTTGAATTTGAAACTGGTATACATTGAAAGCTAGGCATATACAAGTACTGCACATGCAGTAACTATTTACAGCCTCTCCTCACTTAGCGACGTACTCGTTTACCAATGACTTAGACTTACGACGGGTTCTCTGACCAGTATGCATACCTAAATATATATACAAGAAATCCCAATTACCCTAAGATCACTAAAACAGTTTAACCCTTTGACTGTCGCAACCCCCAATCCTGAGGTGTCTCCTGGTGTTGCAAAATTTAAAAAAAAAATTATTTTTTCTGATGAAATGATAGAGAATCTTTTCCCGATTGTAATGACACAAAAAAAATGAAATTTGATGGAAAACTGACGGAATTATGCTCTCGCGAATTTAGCGACCTCTGCGCTGTTTACAAATCGGCAATTTCGCCCAATTTGAGCCCTATTTTCGGCTAATTCCATTGTTCCAGTCGCCCAAACTCATAGCTATTTCTTTAGAGCTCCATTTTTTCTATTGATTGAGTACAAGAAATTGCCCATTTACCAATTACAACTACCTAATAATGTGGTCAGAAATTTGCAATTTGGCCAATTTCACGAAAACTAAAAAATATGACAATTTCAAAATAAGGTCCAGAATGAACAATGCAGACTTTCCTGGCTCTAAAATAACATTTTCTTTGCTCATCAGTCATGTCTCCAGGCCCCTCTGATATTACTCTTGCTTTCTATTTTGAATTTTTATTCAAACAAAAAATAGAAGACTTACTATTATGCAGACTACTGCAATACTGTAATAATTGTATAAATAACATCAACCCATTCATGACTGCATATTAGAATGGCTAGTTGGACATTTATTGGACAATGGCATCATTTGTTTACTTTTGAACATTGGCAAAAATCAAACATTTCCCCTACTTTGAGCTCCATTTCTAGGTTCTTTTTATAGTAAAATCAATCAAAATCACCTCTATTTCTATAATATGTTTTCCATTCTATCAAATGAGACCAAGAAAACGAGAATACAGCCATAAATACTATATGAAAATAGACCACAAACTCGGCATTTTAATTAAAAAAAAACGGCCGGAGTTTTTTTTTTCTCATTATGCACTGCGTGCTCCAGGATTTTTTTTATATGGTGCACACTGACCACACAGACCCATTCTCTCACATGTTGGCCTACCAGCTTTCTCCTGCTTGATTTGAAGCCGCTAGAATTTATGAGTATATACGTCAAAGATGGTACCTCGTAAGACGTATATATACGGCCGCGACAGTCAAAGGGTTAAAGCATTAATACACACTTAAAATTGTACTATTGTAAATTCTCCTTCCTCTTTCAACAAACCGGCCGTATCCCACTGAGGCAGGGTGGCCCAAAAAGAAAAACAAAAGTATATCCAGATAAAAGTATATCCATATTTAATTAACCAGGGGAAAGGCTTACTTACCTATCCAGTTACAAGCCAGAAACACTAATACTTACTCCACGCAAGCAATGTACACATACACAAATAAGTCACACATGAAGAAAGAAACTTATGATAATGTTCAGTTTGACTTGGACTACTAACTAGTCACAAATCAACACAAACCATACCCCGGCCGGGATTGAACCAGCGGTCAGAGAGTCTCAAAACTCCAGACCGTCGTGTTAGCCACAAATGGTCCAAGTCAGACCAAAGCATTATCGTAAGTTTTTTTCTCCCACGTGTAGGTTATTTGTGCAGTGTTCCAGTCATGGTATTCTGCCTTTGTACTTTTAATGTGCACATAGCTACTTTGTGTACTGTACGTGCTATTGTTTTTTTTATTAATCTAACCATCTTTATTTGAAATCTTTTACACCTGCTTCTTTGTAAAAAAATAAAATTAGATTAATCAACTAACATCATTTCTCTTATAAAGATGTCAAAAATATAAATTTACACAGATAAGCTCAGTCGAAGCAAGCAAGAAGAGCATGTGACTCCTCAGGGCCACACAAAGTTAGCACTCACTGGAAGTCTGACGAAGACTGGAATGTTGTCATCAACATCAGTGATGTTAATAACAAGGAGGCGGGAGGCAAGCTGTGGAGGTCTCCCTAGGTCTTGTGCCACCACTACCACAGTGTATTGTGCCCGAGTCTCACGATCCAGTTCCGTGCGGGTACTGATAACTCCTGTCGTTGGATCTGATGATAGACACATGGAATTACAAAAGTATGCTCTTCAAGATGAGTGGCATGATACTAATGATAAATTCTTCATCCAAGGAATTGGAGCTGCCCTTCCAAAATTCTTTAGATCAAACCTACAGTCTTTTACAGCATACAAGATGCACCTTTTTTATTTTTTTCAAAATCTGATCTTTAAAATCACCCTGTGTCCTACATGGTGAAGGTCAGGCTTGGGATCTACAAATAATTCCATATAACTGGCTCTAGAAAATTTACCTCAATTTTACTTTCCCAGTATATTTCATATTAAATTTAGGGTGCATCCTATATGCCAGTGAGTCTTATAGGCTGCAAATATGGTAATTAGTAACGACCATTCCCCAGATGGTGTAACACCCAAGAGACTAGCACTTCTCCATGAGTATTATACTGGTGAAAACATGGTGAAATTACCTTCTATTCCCCCTGCATTGTATGACTCCTACAAGCTCACCACTTCTCCATGAGTGTATTTCTTTTAACACACCGGCCATCTCACACCAAAGTAGGGTGACCCACAAAAGAAGAAACACTTCCACCATCACTCACTCCATCACTGTCTTGCCAGAGGGGCATGAATGTAATATGATAATAACAATGTAAAAATTGCATTTGATCAAAACTTCATTGTTGAGAACTCAGACAAGAGTTCCACTATACCAAAAGTGTTCCCATCATATGATGGGAACAATGAAAAAAAATTGTAAGCACTGCAGGAAACTCTTTGTAACTATCATGTGTTTTGTATGGCATCATTATACTGAGGTTTAATGTCAGATGACATCTGTACATCACTCACTCAGACCTGCTGTCAGCTGGCACCCACACATCACTCACCCAGGCATACTGTCAGTTGACACCCCCACATAACTCACCCAGCCTACTGCTAGCCGACACCTACATGTCATTCATTTAGGCCTAATGTCAGCTGATACCTACATGTTATAAGCCTGGGTTTGAAGATAACACCTATGTATCATTAGCCTAGGCTTACTGTTAGACAACATCAGCATATCACTCACCAATCTCAAAGACACCATCATTACTACCATCATCAAGGAAAGAGTAGACAATCTTGCCATTAGGGGTGCTGGGGTCATCGGGGTCCTCTGCTTCAACCTGGAACACTGCTGTCCCCACCTTAGAGTTCTGCAAGAAAAGTGATGGATTGCTCTCCATCAAGACTAATATCTCTGTACATGAGTCTAGAAATACATTACATATAGTGTGTTAAATAGGAGTGGAGGCAAATGGTTTTTATGACTTGATGTGCTGTTGGAATGCGAGCAAAATAACTTTTATGCATGGATTCAGAGAAACTGGTTAGCCATACTTGAGTCTTGTAAGTGGGAAGTACAGCGCCTGTGCTCTGAAAGAGGGGTGGAGATATGTTGCAGTTTTTAATTGTAGTGTAGGTGCTCTTCTGGCAAGATAGTGATGGAGCAAATGATGATTTAAGTGTTTTTTTTCTTTTTTGCATCACCCTGCCTTGGTGGGAAATGGCCGATGTGTTAATAAAATAAAATATAGTGTATATACTTTAACAGAGGTCATTCAGTACACAGAGAAATATATACATTACATAAAAAGAGAAATGCAATAAGAAAGAGAAACATTATTCAATAAACAATACAAAGGAAAGAAAGAGAATATTCGAAGCATATAAAAATTACAACATTTTAGGCATGGAAGTCATCAGCATGCATTTATTTACTCTCAAGCATACGTAAATGAAAGTTTTTTAACGCTGGCCATCTCCCACCGAGGTAGGGTGACTTGATAAAAAGAAAACACTCGCTGTCACTCACTGAATCACAGTCTTGCCACAAGGGCACTGACATCACAGTTCAGATGATCCAAACCACATTCCTACCCCCTCTTTTAATGCAGACACTGTATTTCCCACTATATTTCCAGGACTCAAGTCCAGCTAACCAGTTTCCCTGAATCATTTCATAGATGTTACCTTGCTCACACTCCAACAGCATGTCAAATCATAACAACCACTTGCCTCCACTAATTCCTAACTATATCAAAATAAATGCATTGGGAGAAGTTATCCATACAAATTTATTTGCTCTCAAGTATACTTACAGCAAAGTAATTAGAAACCTCTAAATAAAAATAAAAGAATTGTAGGCATGTTTCTGTACTACTGAGGCACACCTGGAGTATACCTGGAGAGGGTTTCATGGGTCAGTGCCCCCACAGCTTGGTCTGAGACCAGGCTTTGTGGGGGATCAGGGTCTGATCAACTAGGCTGTTACTGTTGGCCACACGCAAACTGACATACGAACCACAGCCCAGCTGGTCAGGTACTGACTTTAGGTACCTGTCCAGTGCCTTTTTGAAGACAGCCAGGGGTCTACTGGTAATCCCCCTTATGTGTGCTGGGAAGCAGCTGAACAGTCTTGGGCCCCGGACACTTATTGTGTTGTCTCTCACTGTACTCGTGGCACCCCTGCTTTTCATTGGGGTAATGTTGCATCTCCTGCCGAGTCTTTTGCTTTCATAGGGAGTGGTTTTTGTGTGCAAGTTTGGCACTAATCCCTCTAAAGAATAACATGAAAGGTAACTGCTAACTTCTTTCAACTTACCTGGAGTTTACCTGGAGAGAGTTTCGGGGGTCAACGCCCCCGCGGCCCGGTCTGTGACCAGGCCTCCTGGTGGATCAGCGCCTGATCAACCAGGCTGTTGCTGCTGGCTGCACGCAAACCAACGTACGAGCCACAGCCCGGCTGATCAGGAACTGACTTTAGGTGCATGAACATGGTATCTTTTTTTTTTAACAAACTGGCCATATCCCACTGAGGCAGGGTGACCTAAAAAGAAAAACGAAAGTTTCTCTTTTTAAATTTAGTAATATATACAGAAGAAGTTACTAGCCCCTTGCTCCCAGCATTTCAGTTGCCTCTTAGGACACGCATGGCTTATGGAGAAAGAATGCTTTCCCACTTCACCATGGAAGTAAGTAAATAAGTTTACTTAAGTACAGGTACACATAAGTACAATTATCATACCTGGGGTATACCATGGTGGATCAGGACCTGATCAACCAGGCTATTACTGATGGCCACACATAAACCAACGTACGATCCACAACCCAGCTGGTCAGGTACTGACTTTAGGTGCCTGTCTAAAGCCTTCTTGAAGACAGCCAGAGGTCTATTGGTAATCCCCCTTATGTATGCTGGGAAGCAGTTGAACAGTCTGGGACCCCTGACACCTAGTTTAACATGTGTAAATTACCTAGGATAACCCCCAAAAATATGACAGTGACTTGTTTCCATTGGAGTCCTTATATACAAACAGCAAAGTATTTTCCTATATCACAAGAACCACAGAGCTAACGTTTATGGACGCACCTCCTTTACACTCGCCCCTTCATTAGGTGCGGGGCGCTTGAAGCTTGGAACTCCATCATTAGTCGAGACATCACCAATGAAGAGCCTGATAGTAGCCTCCGAGAACTGCTGGGGAGAGCCCTGGTCAAGGGCCCTCACTATCAGTTCGTAAGGTTCAGTACGACCCTTACCATTCAAGGGCGCCCGCACTGACACCACACCACTTTCAGCATCCAGAGAGAACAGCCCTGTATAGCAGATATTTATACTGTAACAGATGACAGTGCACCAAAGTATAATGATTACTGATTAATGAAAGACGAAATCCCACAAGATAACAACAAATAAGATTGGTAGTCTGTATATTTTGACTTTCAGTTGAAGTTGAAATATACAGGTATTCTGCTGAAGAGGACCTCAGTTGAAGTCAAAATGTACAAACAAGTATTCTGCTGAAGAGGGCCTCAGCTGGAGGTCAAAATATACAGATTACTATTCTATCTTATTTTCTCATATAGCATTTCCTCTCTTACAGATATTTTGTCAAATAACAATCTTATCAAGATTTATGGATTGATTACATTAACTCTAGGATGAGAGACTGATTACCTCAAACTCCTGATCTCCACCATTCTTTGTATTGGACTTATGAAGTCACTGTGTAGCAAAATGTTTCCCCAATAAAGATACCCAAGCATTGCACATGCTTCTAATTTATCAACTTGTTGGTTCTCTGAACCATTTATCTAATGCAAGTCAGATCACTATTATCTCGCAGGCTCACACAAGCCTGTCAGATGTCAAAGCCAATAGCAATCAAAACTTCCCTTACCCCTTCCCTCCAACCCTTCCTTGGATGACCCCCTCCCCAGAAACACACTGCTTAACCATGGGCTTCCTCCATGCACAACCAAATGTCACTCATCACTGTACAAACACTGTATCAAGTGGAAAATAAATCTTTGAATAGATTGTAATAGCAGCCTGACAGCGAGGTGGAGCCAGGACTGACAACTTACCATGAACCTCTCCTTGTGGCTCAGGCAGCTGGTAGCGAACAATACCATTGACACCAAGGTCTGGGTCAGTGGCCAGCACAGTGGTGACAGGGCTTCCCACAACTGTGTTCTCTGCCACCACGGCCGTGTACGATGACTCACTCCATCGTGGAGACTCATCGTTCACATCCGTCAATTCAATCTCCACCTGTAGATTTTGACCGATAAGGAAATATTAATCCAGAAAATCAGCAGGTAAATCTGATGATAAAAGGAGAAAAACATAATTAATAATTATACAGATAATTACAGCACAAATCAGGTGGCACCAAGGGGTGTTTTGGGACCAATTCCCCTTAAAATTCCCTTAGTGCTCCAAATAAAAATAGTAATAATGATAATGCTGCTTCGTAACCAAATATAAACATGTAAATAGTTCATTACTACTGTAATTTGATCAGCTATCAAAACTTTGTGGCCCAGTCCCTGGATATATTACGTACCTCTGTAATCTTGTAACTAACACCCACAGGATGGGTATGGGGTGCATAATAAAGATACAGTGGACCCCCGGTTAACGATATTTTTTCACTCCAGAAGTATGTTCAGGTGCCAGTACTGACCGAATTTGTTCCCATAAGAAATATTGTGAAGTAGATTAGTCCATTTCAGACCCCCAAACATACACATACAAACGCACTTACATAAATACACTTACATAATTGGTCACATTCGGAGGTAATCATTATGCGGGGGTCCACTGTATTAACCTAACTGCTTCAAAACAAGTTTCCTAGCCCCTCCTTCCAACTTGACAGCTACCCCAGTATAGAAATTCTGGTGCTGCCCCTGGAGTATACCTGGCACAAACAATTATTTAACAATGGTAGTGGATTAATAAAGCCCTTCAAATGACCATAAATTAATAATTGTTAATTAAAGATCCAAAAATTACCAGAATCATCATCCTCTTTCTTTCAAGAAACCAGCCGTGTCTCACTAAGGTGGGGTGGGAAAAACAAAAGTTTCTCCTTTTAAATTTAGTAATATATACAGGAGAAGGGGTTACTAGCCCCTTGCTCCCGGTATATTAGTCACCCCTCAAAACATGCATGGCTTACGGAGGAAGAATTCTGTTCCACTTTCCCATGGCAGGGTGACCCAAAAAGAAAGAAAATCTCCAAAAAGAAAAATACTTTCATCATCATTCAACACTTTCACCTCACTCATACATAATCACTGTCTTTGCAGAGGCACTCAGATATGACAGTTTAGAAGTCCCTGCAAACTGCCAATATCCCAAACCCCTCCTTTAACCCGTAAACGGTCCGAGCAGATCTACGTTCACATGTGTAGCGCTACAAAAGTAGATCTACATTTTTTTACATATTTTCAAATATAAAAAAAAAAAATAGATCAAAGTTTTTTTACACATTTTCAAATGTAAAAAAACAAAAAGATCTTCTTTTTTTACATACTTTCAAATGTTGAAAAAACGTATATATACGTTTGGATCGTTTACGGGTTAAAGTGCAGGCACTGTACTTCCCATTTCCAGGACTCAAGTCCAGCTAACCGGTTTCCCTGAATCCCTTCACAAAATATTACCCTACTCACACTCCAACAGCTCATCAGGTCCCAAAAACCATTCATCTCCATTCACTCCTATCAAACACGCTCACACATGCTTGCTGGAAGTCCAAGCCCCTTGCCCACAAAACCTCCTTTACCCCCTCCCTCCAACCTTTTCGAGGACGACCCCTACCCCACCTTCCTTCCCCTGTAGATTTATACGCTCTCCAAGTCATTCTACTTTGATCCATTCTCTCTCTCAATGACCAAGCCACCTCAACAACCCATCTTCAGCCCTCTGACTAATACTTTTATTAACTCCACACCTCCTCCTAATTTCCACACTCTGAATTCACTGCATAATATTTACACCACACACACTGCCCTTAGACAGGACATCTCCACTGCCTCCTTGCTGCAGTATTTGCAACCCAAGCTTCACACCCATATAAGAGTGTTGGTACCACTATATTCTCGTACATTCCCTTCTTTGCCTTCATGGATAACTTTCTTTGTCTCCACAGATACTTCAATGCACCACTCACCTTTTTCCTTCATTAATTCTATGGTTAACCTCATCCTTCATAAACCCATCCGCTGACAAGTCAACTCCCAAATACATGTATCTGAAAACATTGACTTCTTCCATACTCCCTCCCTCCAATGTGATATCCAATTTTTCTTTATCTAGATTGTTTGATACCCTCATCACCTTACTTTTATCTATGTTCACTTTTAATTTTCTAAACTCATAGAAGCTATACAACATCTGGAAAATGGGAGGCAATCAGGCATAATCCAAGGAAAGAGAGGGAAGCTCCAATTCCTTGCAACAAGAGCCCATTGCCAGTCTTTTACCCTTGGAGGGGTCACTGAAAATACAAAGAGTACATAAGCAGAGGTTGGCTACTAACGATGACTGTAGTCTTGCGCTGACTGATGCCTCCCTGGGGAGTGTCATGGGCTGTCACCTCCAGGGTGATGGTGGGTGTAGTCTCCCGGTCCAGCTCCGCACCCTCAGCTACCACAATCTGCCATCAAAGAATCATCATAAGGATTTATTTTCATCCACATCAGTTACTTTCCAGAATTCATCAATACTTATTCCATAACTCCAATGAGGTTTTTTTTTATATAATGACAAAAGAATACTACTACATGTGAAGAAGTATAGCACAATATTCGAGAAATAATCAGCTGTTAAACCATCCATATGCATGCTAATGGCTTTCTTTGTGCTTATCAATACTTTATTACTTGTAAACAATGATTTGTATACTAGACAAAGAAAAAAAATTTGAATATCTGAATATAACAGCCATATTAGAATCATGATCATTTTTGCAGACATAAAAGGTCTTTTTGTTTCTTTAAACTTTTGGATAACTAGAAGTGTATGATACAAACCTCTCCTGTAGTTTCATTAATAACAAAGAGCAGTGCCCCCTCACCACCCAGGGTGTAGGTGACCTGCCCTCGCTCCTCAGTGTCAGCATCCGTCGCGTTCACAGTCAACACGGACTTGGGGAAGCGAGCATCCTCAGCCAGTCTTGCATGGTACTCCTGCAATGTGACTAGTGATAATACACTATTGTAAATTGTACTATTTTTGCTACCTCCCTTGTTTTGTAATAATGCATACTTAAAATTTATCACTCAATATCCTATGTCCAGTTTTAAGTAGTCTGTAAACATTAGGATTAGTCTGCCCAAAATGCACATACATGCTAGTGGCTTTCTTTGTGCTTAACAATATTCTATTACATGTAAACTACATCTTATATACTACACAAAGAAATAGTTTGTTTTGTGTGTTTGATTGTAGCCAAATTTTCCTTCCCTGCCTCCTAGAATTTATCAAATATTTTATTAAATTTTCTGCTCTATTGCTGTATAATTTATCTTAGACAAATTTCAAGGAATAATTTCTAATGAGAAAACAAAACTTTGCTATACAACATAATCCAAACACCTTCACTTTGACTGCTATTTCCTTACATTTTCTGTGAAAATTGGGCTGTTGTCATTAACGTCCTCAATATTAACAATGACAGTGGCCTGACTAGAGCGATCTCCAGCGATAGCCAACACTTGTAGTGACGTTTTCTGTAGAAAATAATCTATTTGTTATATTGGCAAAAATAGAATACTATAAGAAAATTTTATTAACTAAGTTTTAAAAGCAAAAGTACGTCTTGTAGATTAATGATCATTTGAGAGCAGTTATATATTCTAATCTATCTAGTATTTTGACTAATTCATTTTTCTTCTCAGTGACAGTTTTCAGAGAAGCAGAAAGTCAATAAAAGTAAATGACACTTAAGTATCAAGTTGTCGGTCGAATCACACAAATGATAAAAAAATTAATAATACAAATAAAGAGTAGCCAAACAATGCTAACAAATTAAACATTTACAAAACGTTTTATTAATTTTCAAACAATGAACTGATTTGTACAATGGAACATTTTAATACAGGTGCTCCTTGACTTGTGATGGGGTTATGTTCCAATGAACCCATCATAAGTTGAAGATATCTTAAGTCCAAATAAGAATGTATGATAAATAAGTAAATAAATAACTACTGTCGCTGAATAAAATAATTACTGTAACTAAATACCAGTATTGAAAAGTAAATAAATGAATACAGGTTTATTATAAATGTGCATCATTATCACACTATCTTAAGTCGAAATATCATTAGTCGAATCATTATAAAGCCATATAATATAGTCAAATTAATAAATTTACTTTAGTCTCAGAGGCCTCATAATCAAGGCGGGAGTTGAGGGAGACCTGGCCGGTGATGGGCGCCACAGTGAACATTTCTCCAGGGTCTGACCCGCCCACCTTCTCATACCGTCGTACAGGCTGACCTAAAGCACAATACAATACACTCAGTTTGTTTGGTTTAAGTCCTACTGACTGCACACAGGTCATCAAGGCTATATATTACCTATATACCAACAATAAAAATGCTTTAATATCTAAAATAAGAATTTAAGTAAACCCTTAGTGTATATGTAACACAGCCTGAGATTTTTTTTTTTTTTTTTTTTTCAACAAGTCGGCCGTCTCCCACCGAGGCAGGGTGACCCAAAAAAGAAAGAAAATCCCCAAAAAGAAAATACTTTCATCATCATTCAACACTTTCACCACACTCGCACATTATCACTGTTTTTGCAGAGGTGCTCAGAATACAACAGTCTAGAAGCATAAACATATAAAGATACACAACATATCCCTCCAAACTGCCAATATCCCAAACCCCTCCTTTAAAGTGCAGGCATTGTACTTCCCATTTCCAGGACTCAAGTCCGACTATATGAAAATAACCGGTTTCCCTGAATCCCTTCACTAAATATTACCCTGCTCACACTCCAACAGATTGTCAGATATATGTGTATAAAAACAGAGATAATACACATCTCTGTTTACGCCCTATTGACACAAACTCAAGAATCATAAAATGTGATCACCTCAAACAAATAACCTGCACATGGGAGAGAGAAGCTTACGACGACATTTCAATCCAACTTCAACTGAAACGTCTGGTCATTTGTGTATTGTTCCAGTCAGAGTATTGTACCTTTTTGTTCTTTATGTGATTATCTTGTTATAAGATCTTTGACAATGACAGAGAAAACAAATGGGCCAATCTATTAAATAGCTAACTGGATATCGTGTATAACTAAAAAACCAACCTGTAACGGGGTCTTTGGCAGTAACAGAGAAGACAACAGTGCCAGGTTGCTGCTCCTCCTTAACTGTAACCTCCAGCTGGGGTCTGGCTGGGGTCCAGGGAGGTGCAAAGATCGGGTTCTGATCACTGAATGCCTGCACATACATAGTCACCTCAGCTGTGGATAATCAGATATTTTCATTAGCCAGTTATCCTGCCGTCATGAGTAAAACACAATACCGTAACACCAGAAGCTGTGACTTGACCCCTACAACCATAAATAGGTGAGAACATATCAACACCATAAAGGAACTTAGATGTTTTGGAGGTCATAAGTTTAAAAACAAATATGTATAAAATCTCACAATTGTCACTGCCTTATTAATCTTAAGACGGTCTTAAGTTTGCCCAAAATGCTCTGCATATTAAGGAGAATAACTTGACTGTTTTTTCACTAAATGCTAAATCACACCCCATTACATAAATCTGTTATGTCCTGCAACAGATATTACTGTTACAAATACAAACACAATTAACTTATTTCCTTTCTGCAGTATACAGATAATGTAGTTTACATATAATAAAATATTGTTATGTACATAAGAAAGCCACTAGTATATGGTGCATTTTGGGCAGCCTAATCCTAATTATGATTATTATTATTATTAAGTAGAAGTTTTTAAATGTACAAAAGAGAGGTAGCTAAGTGAAGAATAGCACAATTTTAAGTAGGCATTAATACTTCAAACTGATTCAGTGATCTGATTTTCTTCAGTGATCTGGAGTTTCTTTAGCAGTTTCAAACTAACTCAATGTCTTCAGTTTATGAAAGAGAAAAGTGGAGGTTGGTGTCACCTGTGTCAATCTGGTTGGGGAATGCCTCTGAGGCATTCCTGTCAGTGACAGTAATGGTGAGGATAACAACAGCTGCTGCATTGTGATCCAGAGCCCCAGACACCTCCACCTCACCTGTTGACCCATTGATCCTGAAACCAACAACAATCTTAATGACTCACAACAACTGCGACTTGATAATGATCCTAGATGAATCAAAACACTGTTTAAAGTGTCCTCTGAAAATTAATTAGTTATGAATTGTACCACCCATAATATTACGACTTGTAATCTTCACTACTAGCAATTTCAATTTTTTTTTAATGTACCAGCCATCTCCCACTGAGGCAGGGTGACCTAAAAAGAAAAATGGAATTCCGTTTTTCTTTTTAGGACACCCTAAAAAAATATACGAAAGTTTTTCTTTTTACATTCAGTATTTTATACAGGAGAAGGGGTTACTAGCCCTTTGTTCTTGGCATTATAGTCGCCTCTTACGACACACATGGCTTACGGGGAAAGGATTCTTTTCCACTTCCCCATGGAGAATTTCAGTTTAGAGTGATTTGAATTCATTGGCATAATGGAAAGTCCTCATATTTAATTTGAGGACAAGGAGGGTAAAAAAAACATTTTCCAGCCTCAAGGCCCCACCCTGGAAGAGAACCAAAGCATAGGATGTACCTGAAACAATAAAGGTACCACACTTTACAGCAAACAAGATGCTCCAGTGTCGAGGATGCCTCCCAATTCTGGTTGGCTAAATTTTTGAACAAAAAAAAAAAAAAAAAAAAAAAAAAGATAAACGGTACGCCAGCCTCCAAGACGCTGGGCAAATTTTCAAGACTTATTTTAGAAAACAAAAACAGCACCTTTGATGCCATAAAATATGGTAATTACAGGGTGAGGATGAGATGAGCAGGATAAGCAAAAGAGAAGTCATACCTGAAGGTGGAGAGGTAGTCATAAGGTGAGGATGGGGTGAGTGCAACACCGGTCTTGTCTCTGGCCATGACAGGTTGAGTGATCTCGTAAACAAGGTCAGCATCCACGTCAGGATCACTTGCCTTCACAGTCACAACCTTTTCCCCCACCGGCAGTCGTTCACTTACATATTGTGTGTATGAGTCCTGTGTTGAGGAGTACACGGGCTATCAAATGCAAATTCAATTTCTTTTTTCTTTTATGCAATATATACAGATAATGTAATTTACATGTAACAAAATATTTTTTCTTTGTTTTTTTTAATACACTGGCTGTCTCCCACAGAGGCAACGTGATCTGAAAAAGAAACACTTTCACCATCATTCACACCATCGTTGCCTTTCCAGAGGCGCTCAGATACGACAGTTTAGATGTCACTCTAAACAGCACAATGTGAATTTCATGGTAGGGAAAATTAAGCACAATCTTAGTATTTTATACGAAATGAAAAACAATGATGACTCAATATTTTCCTCTTTTTGATGTTTTTTGAGCATTTTTCGAAAATTTCAACTTTTCCGCTAAAATTATTTACGTCTGCATAACTCATTACAACTGTAACCAGATATAAACATGTAACTTGCTTAGTTATCCAAACTTAAGAGGCCCAGTCCTTGGACTCATTACGTGCCTCTGTAATATTTTGACTGCCACCCACACCACGGTATGGTGGTGCATAATGAAGACGATAAATTAAACTAACCTGATTAAACTTTGGATGCTTATTGTTAACATCAATGAGTAGGACTGTAACAGTTGTAGTTGCTGTCTGGCGTGTCACAGTTCCACTGTCCACTGCTCCCACCACCACCTATAACAAACACTGTTTTCTTGTAATCAAGAGAAAAATAATAATAACAATAATAATAATAATAATAATAATAATAATAATAATAATAATAATAATACATAATAATAATAATAATATATTTCTACATGTACAATGTATGCAGACCTGGCTGACATCAGTGATATGCTATATAGAAAGCCCCTTGTTATGCAGAGCATTTCGAGCAAATTAGGTTAATTTTGTCCCAAGATGTGACCCACACCAATCGACTAACACCCAGGTATCTATTTTGCTGATAGGTGAACAGGGACAGCACGTGTCTTAAGGAAACACATCCTAATGTTTCTGTGCCAGGATACTGGGAAGTGTTCAACAACTTTGACCATAAAGCACCTGCACATGTCAATTATTCCAGAAATCTAACTAACCTCCCTTGTAAACAATGACTTGACCTCTTATACTTAATGTGGAAATGACCTGACCTCTCCTCCTGACCATGGCATTGCATGACCTCTTGTGGGTGCCTCCCACCTCCCATGTACCACTGACCTACCTTTTTGTCTTCCTTGTGGCAATGACCTTTGGGTTCACCCTTACCATATAAATACGACATGTAAGTGACATGACATCATTTTGATTGCAAAAGTGACCCCCTCTGTTGTAGGTATCTCCACCTCCTATTTAACACTGGTCTAACCTCTTTGTAGTTTTTGGCAGTAACATGATTGTTTGACCTTACAAATGGCAGTGACCTGATTTATTACTAAGTCTATGAAATTAACATATTACCCCATTATCCCAATGGAAATAACTCACTTTTCTGACTATTTTTAGTTATCTTAGGTAATCTACACATATGATGCTATGTATATTTATGTGTACTTGTACCTAAATAAACATACTTATCCCTCCTTTACAATACTGCCATGGTGTTTGTCTCTGGAACTTAAGCACTGACCTGGTACTTAGGGGTGACATCACGGTCAAGGGTGGCACCCTGAGCAACTGTGATCTCGCCTGTGGTGCCATTCATGATAAAGTTGTCCCTGGCTCCTGCCATCAACACGTATGTTAGAGCCTCATCGAGTCCATCAGGGTCACTGGCTGACACCTGTATCACACTTGTGCCTGGGTTACCAAGAAAAGGAAATAACAGCACAAATTATACCATAAAAATAATATGATGAAATGTAAACCCATACAATGCATTGTGTCTATTTTTATAATAATAATCATCTTTATTTCTACAAGTACATGATACAACTTATACAGACCATAGTTGACAGAAATGATATACTATATAGAAAGTCCCTGGTTATGCAGAGCATTTCCTGCAACTTAGGTTAATTTTGTACCACAGGATGCAACCCACACTAGCTGGCTAACACCCAGATATGTATTTACTGCTAGGTGAACCTGGGACAGCAAATATCATAAGGAAAAACACCCCATCGTTTTCACCCATACCGGGGATCAAACCGTGGAAACTCGATGTGTGAGCTGAGTTCACTATCAACCCAGCTTGAGAACAGAGATTTGACTAGAATTATGTTAGGTAAAAGGCCACAAGTGCAACTAATGAGACATTTTACTGTGGCAATGTTTCACTCTCCAGGAGCGACGAAGCTCCTGGAGAGCGACAAAGATCCATATGTTGAATATGAATATGATGTGCTAAATAAATAAAAAACTACTGTCACTGCATAAGTAAACAAATAATTACTGTAGCTAACTAAATACCAGTAATTATCTTAAGTTTCATCTCCAAAGTAATGGCTTTTGCACCATTGTAAAGGCAAGTATTGTAAGCACCATTGTAAAGGCAAGTATTGTAAGCACCATTGTAAAGGCAAGTATTGTAAGCACCATTGTAAAGGCAAGTATTGTAAGCACCATTGTAAAGGCAAGTATTGTAAGCACCATTGTAAAGGCAAGTATTGTAAGCACCATTGTAAAGGTAAGTATTGTAAGCACCATTGTAAAGGCAAGTATTGTAAGCACCATTGTAAAGGCAAATATTGTAAGCACCATTGTAAAGGCAAGTATTGTAAGCACCATTGTAAAGGCAAGTATTGTAAGCACCATTGTAAAGGCAAGTATTGTAAGCACCATTGTAAAGGCAAGTATTGTAAGCACCATTGTAAAGGCAAGTATTGTAAGCACCATTGTAAAGGCAAGTATTGTAAGTCAAACTATCATAAATTGAGGAGCACCTGTAGTGGCTTTCTTTTGTGACTACCAATATTTTATTATGTGTAAGCTGGTAATAATAAAAATAATTTTATTTATAATTGGCACATCAGCTGTTTCCCACCAAGGAAGGGTGACCCAAAAAAGAAGAAACACTATCATCATGATTTACTCCATCACCGTCATGCCAGATGTGTGCCTACACTACAGTTATACAAATGAAATTCATCAACACAAAAGAAAGCCACTACCAAGCGGTGCATTTTGGGCAGACATTATCTGTGTACTGCAAAAAGGAAATAAAAATTTGAATTGAATATGAGGTGTCAGGAAGGATCTCACCTGATGGGGCATCCTCACGGACTTTAGCCTGATAACCCCGCTGTCTGAACCTGGGTGGTCGGTTTGTATCCCGCCCGACTGTGATAAACACTCGGACATCACTGTGGCGCCGTGGCTCACCTGGTGGATGGTGAAAGAAAAGAGAACAATATTTAGCATTATTTTATCTCTTGTAATGCTGTTTTTTTTTTTTTTACACAAAGATTGTCTCCCACCAAGGTAAGGTGACCCATAAAAGAAGAAACGTAAAGTTTACTTCTTACATTTTGTAATTTATACAGGAGAAGGGATTATGAAATGCTAATATTTATTAACAATAATGTAATGTAAGGCATTAACCTGAGGCTAATATTTTTGCTGGTTTCCGTATATAATGTACATGTATTTTTTTTTTTCAATGCACCGGTAACTGAAAGTTTTTCATTTTAGTTAGTAATTTATACAGAAGAGGTTACTAGCCCTTGCTCCTGGCATTTTAGTCACCTCTTACAACACACATGACTTACAGAGAAAGGAGTCTTTCCATTTCCCCATGGAGATAAAAGGAAATAAAGAAGATCAAGAACTATTCAGTAAATAGAATACAGTACAGCACATAGAAATTAAATTCAGTGTGCTGCTGACAATGGTGCCATGACACAGTGCTCCTCTTCCTCCAATGGTATTACTAATCTTAATACCAATCACTATTACCAGTGCAACTTATCACAATAAATGTACAGGAGGGCCCCACCTTTACAGCACTTTGCTTTATGGTGTTTCGCTAATGCAGCGGTTTTCAGTTATATCCATTCTTCATTTATTCAGACTTCCTACAATACTGTACATATATGTACCAGTCATTATAAGCTAAGAACAAAAATATTTTAAGGTAAGTAATGTGTGTACTGTGTATTAATTTTTTAGGCCTAGCTCTACTGCTTGCTTAATATATGATAGTGTAAATATGTTGTCAGGCTTTTATTTTTTTTTTTTTTATCACACTGGCCGATTCCCACCAAGGCACGGTGGCTTTTATATACAGTGATTTTCGGTTTACAGCAGCAGCCCAGAACCCAACCTGCTATATAAGGGGGACCCTACAGTAGCCCAGAACCCAACCTGCTATATAAGTGGGACCCTACAGTAGCCCAGAACCCAACCTGCTATATAAGTGGGACCCTACAGTAGCCCAGAACCCAACCTGCTATATAAGTGGGACCCTACAGTAGCCCAGAACCCAACCTGCTATATAAGTGGGACCCTACAGTAGCCCAGAACCCAACCTGCTATATAAGTGGGACCCTACAGTAGCCCAGAACCCAACCTGCTACATAAGTGGGACCCCCTACAGTAGCCCAGAACCCAACCTGCTATATAAGTGGGACCCCTACAGTAGCCCAGAACCCAACCTGCTATATAAGTGGGACCCTACAGTAGCCCAGAACCCAACCTGCTATATAAGTGGGACCCTACAGTAGCCCAGAACCCAACCTGCTCTATAAGTGGGACCCTACAGTAGCCCAGAACCCAACCTGCTATATAAGTGGGACCCTACAGTAGCCCAGAACCCAACCTTCTATATAAGTGGGACCCAACAGTAGCCCAGAACCCAACCTGCTATATAAGTGGGACCCTACAGTAGCACAGAACCCAACCTGCTATATAAGTGGGACCCTACAGTAGCCCAGAACCCAACCTGCTATATAAGTGGGACCCTACAGTAGCCCAGAACCCAACCTGCTATATAAGTGGGACCCTACAGTAGCCCAGAACCCAACCTGCTATATAAGTGGGACCCTACAGTAGCCCAGAACCCAACCTGCTATATAAGTGGGACCCCTACAGTAGCCCAGAACCCAACCTGCTATATAAGTGGGACCCTACAGTAGCCCAGAACCCAACCTGCTATATAAGTGGGACCCTACAGTAGCCCAGAACCCAACCTGCTCTATAAGTGGGACCCTACAGTAGCCCAGAACCCAACCTGCTATATAAGTGGGACCCTACAGTAGCCCAGAACCCAACCTTCTATATAAGTGGGACCCAACAGTAGCCCAGAACCCAACCTGCTATATAAGTGGGACCCTACAGTAGCCCAGAACCCAACCTGCTATATAAGTGGGACCCTACAGTAGCCCAGAACCCAACCTGCTATATAAGTGGGACCCTACAGTAGCCCAGAACCCAACCTGCTATATAAGTGGGACCCTACAGTAGCCCAGAACCCAACCTGCTATATAAGTGGGACCCTACAGTAGCCCAGAACCCAACCTGCTCTATAAGTGGGACCCTACAGTAGCCCAGAACCCAACCTGCTATATAAGTGGGACTCTACAGTAGCCCAGAACCCAACCTGCTATATAAGTGGGACCCTACAGTAGCCCAGAACCCAACCTGCTATATAAGTGGGACCCTACAGTAGCCCAGAACCCAACCTGCTATATAAGTGGGACCCTACAGTATCCCAGAACCCAACCTTCTATATAAGTGGGACCCAACAGTAGCCCAGAACCCAACCTGCTATATAAGTGGGACCCTACAGTAGCCCAGAACCCAACCTGCTATATAAGTGGGACCCAACAGTAGCCCAGAACCCAACCTGCTATATAAGTGGGACCCTACAGTAGCCCAGAACCCAACCTTCTATATAAGTGGGACCCAACAGTAGCCCAGAACCCAACCTGCTATATAAGTGGGACCCTACAGTAGCCCAGAACCCAACCTGCTATATAAGTGGAACCCTACAGTAGCCCAGAACCCAACCTGCTATATAAGTGGGACCCTACAGTAGCCCAGAACCCAACCTGCTATATAAGTGGGACCCTACAGTAGCCCAGAACCCAACCTGCTATATAAGTGGGACCCTACAGTAGCCCAGAACCCAACCTGCTATGTAAGTGGGACCCTACAGTAGCCCAGAACCCAACCAGCTATATAAGTGGGACCCTACAGTAGCCCAGAACCCAACCTGCTATATGTGGGACCCTACAGTAGCCCAGAACCCAACCTGCTATATAAGTGGGACCCTACAGTAGCCCAGAACCCAACCTGCTATATAAGTGGGACCCTACAGTAGCCCAGAACCCAACCTGCTATATAAGTGGGACCCCACAGTAGCCCAGAACCCAACCTGCTATATAAGTGGGACCCTACAGTAGCCCAGAACCCAACCTGCTATATAAGTGGGACCACTACAGTAGCCCAGAACCCAACCTGCTATATAAGTGGGACCCTACAGTAGCCCAGAACCCAACCTGCTATATAAGTGGGACCCCTACAGTAGCCCAGAATCCAACCTGCTATATAAGTGGGACCCCTACAGTAGCCCAGAACCCAACCTGCTATATAAGTGGGACCCTACAGTAGCACAGAACCCAACCTGCTATATAAGTGGGACCCCTACAGTAGCCCAGAACCCAACCTGCCATATAAGTGGGACCCTACAGTAGCCCAGAACCCAACCTGCTATATAAGTGGGACCCCTACAGTAGCCCAGAACCCAACCTGCTATATAAGTGGGACCCCTACAGTAGCCCAGAACCCAACCTGCTATATAAGTGGGACCCCTACAGTAGCCCAGAACCCAACCTGCTATATAAGTGGGACCCTACAGTAGCCCAGAACCCAACCTGCTATATAAGTGGGACCCTACAGTAGCCCAGAACCCAACCTGCTATATAAGTGGGACCCTACAGTAGCCCAGAACCCAACCTGCTATATAAGTGGGACCCTACAGTAGCCCAGAACCCAACCTGCTATATAAGTGGGACCCTACAGTAGCCCAGAACCCAACCTGCTATATAAGTGGGACCCTACAGTAGCCCAGAACCCAACCTACTATATAAGTGGGACCCCCTACAGTAGCCCAGAACCCAACCTGCTATATAAGTGGGACCCCTACAGTAGCCCAGAACCCAACCTGCTATATAAGTGGGACCCTACAGTAGCCCAGAACCCAACCTGCTATATAAGTGGGACCCTACAGTAGCCCAGAACATAACCTGCTATATAAGTGGGACCCTACAGCAGCCCAGAACCCAACCTGCTATATAAGTGGGACCCCCTACAGTAGCCCAGAACCCAACCTGCTATATAAGTTGGACCCCCTACAGTAGCCCAGAACCCAACCTGCTATATAAGTGGGACCCCCTACAGTAGCCCAGAACCCAACCTGCTATGTAAGTGGGACCCCCTACAGTAGCCCAGAACCCAACCTGCTACATAAGTGGGACCCCCTACAGTAGCCCAGAACCCAACCTGCAATATAAGTGGGACCCCCTACAGTAGCCCAGAACCCAACCTGCTATATAAGTGGGACCCCCTACAGTAGCCCAAAACCCAACCTGCTATATAAGTGGGACCCCCTACAGTAGCCCGGAACCCAACCTGCTATATACATGGGACCCTACAGTAGCCCAGAACCCAACCTGCTATGTAAGTGGGACCTTTACAGTAGCCCAGAACCCAACCTGCTCTATAAGTGGGACCCTACAGTAGCCCAGAACCCAACCTGCTATATAAGTGGGACCCTACAGTAGCCCAGAACCCAACCTGCTATATAAGTGGGACCCTACAGTAGCCCAGAACCCAACCTGCTATATAAGTGGGACCCCTACAGTAGCCCAGAACCCAACCTGCTATATAAGTGGGACTCTACAGTAGCCCAGAACCCAACCTGCTACATAAGTGGGAGCCCCTACAGTAGCCCAGAACCCAACCTGCTATATAAGTGGGACCCTACAGTAGCCCAGAACCCAACCTGCTATATAAGTGGGACCCTACAGTAGCCCAGAACCCAACCTGCTATATAAGTGGGACTCTACAGTAGCCAAGAACCCAACCTGCTATATAAGTGGGACCCCTACTGTAGCCCAGAACCCAACCTGCTATATAAGTGGGACTCTACAGTAGCCAAGAACCCAACCTGCTATATAAGTGGGACCCCTACTGTAGCCCAGAACCAAACCTGCTATATAAATGGGACCCTACAGTAGCCCAGAACCCAACCTGCTATATAAGTGGGACCCCTGCAGTAGCCCAGAACCCAACCTGCTATATAAGTGGGACCCTACAGTAGCCCAGAACCCAACCTGCTATATAAGTGGGACCCTACAGTAGCCAAGAACCCAACCTGCTATATAAGTGGAACCCCTACTGTAGCCCAGAACCCAACCTGCTATATAAATGGGACCCTACAGTAGCCCAGAACCCAACCTGCTATATAAGTGGGACCCCTGCAGTAGCCCAGAACCAAACCTGCTATATAAGTGGGACCCTACAGTAGCCCAGAACCCAACCTGCTATATAAGTGGGACCCTACAGTAGCCCAGAACCCAACCTGCTATATAAGTGGGACCCTACAGTAGCCCAGAACCCAACCTGCTACATAAGTGGGACCCTACAGTAGCCCAGAACCCAACCTGCTATATAAGTGGGACCCCTGCAGTAGCCCAGAACCCAACCTGCTATATAAGTGGGACCCTACAGTAGCCCAGAACCCAACCTGCTATATAAGTGGGACCCTACAGTAGCCCAGAACCCAACCTGCTACATAAGTGGGACCCTACTACAATTACTGTACTCAGATATCCAATACACGAATAATAATCTGTTTTTGCCTTCCTAATCTTAAGTTAATATTAAGTTTGCCCACAACGCTCTGCATACAAAGGGGCTTTTGGCATGTACACTCAACTATTATATTATTTTGTGCAACTGTGTATCATGTCAAAATAAATATTATTATTATTATTATTATTATTATTATTATTATTATTATCCTTTACTGCACTTGTGTCAAAAATGAGGTGAAAACAGCATGGTTTTCATAGTGCCACGAGCACATAGCACATACTCAAAAAGACTTCTCATTAGTAACCCAGAATATAACCTGCTGTATAAGCGGGACCCTACAGCAGCCCAGAACATAACCTGCTGTATACGTGGGACACTACAGTAGCCCAAACATAACCTGCTGTATAAGTGGGACCCTGCAGTAGCCTAGAACATAACCTGCTGTATAAGTGGGACCCTACAGTAGCCCAGAACAAAACCCGCTATATAAGTCGGGCCCTACAGTAACCCAGAACATAACCTGCCATATAAGTAGGGCCCTACAGTAGCCCAGAACATAACATGCTGTAAAAGTGGGACTCTCCTGTACACAAATAACAGAAACTTATGAAGACGTTTCAGTCCAACTTGGACCAAAGCCGAGTGTTAAGAGCTTGCATGATGTGGTAATTGGAGATGGGAGTTACCTGCATCAGTTGCACGGATAGTGAGGGTATAAGTAGAGGTAGGGGTGTCTAGGTAGGTGAGAGCTCGCTGGATGGTCACCTCCCCACTGATGGGCTCCACGAAAAAGGCCTCGTCATCGGTGTTACCTTCCTGCAAGGAGTAGAATACCTTCCCCCCACCTTGGTTCTCCCCATCAGCGTCTGTTGCCTGGGGATACAGGGAAAAATAAACAGCATCCATCAGCAAGTCTTTGTCAATGGGAGTTAAGTAATATAATTTACCAATTTAATTAATAAATACAATATAATCAAATGAAGAAGTTTTTTTTTTTTCAAACAAGTCAGCCGTCTCCCACCGAGGCAGGGTGGCCCAAAAAAAGAAAGAAAATCCCCAAAAAGAAAATACTTTTGTCATCATTCAACACTTTCACCTCACTCACACATAATCACTGTTTTTGCAGAGGTGTTCAGAATATAACAATTTAGAAGCATACATATAAAAATACACAACATGTCCTTTCAAACTGCCAATATCCCAAACCCCTCCTTTAAAGTGCAGGCATTGTAATTCCCATTTCCAGGATTCAAGTCCGGCTATATAAAAATAACCGGTTTCTCTGAATCCCTTCATTAAATATTACCCTGCTCACACTCCAATAGCTCATCATTTCCCAAATACCATTCATCTCCATTTACTCCTATCTAACACGCTCACACACACTTGCTGGAAATTATGAAGAAGTTATGAATATTAATTGTTGGCACAACTACCGATAATGTTAGTTAAACGGACACATGTTTATTCATTAAGACAGTTACTGCAGCTAATTTTTGCTCACTGGAAACTTTGTCAATGTTATGTATGGTCCCGTAGCTCGATCACTAGTGCACTCAGCTCACATACTGAGGTCCAGAGTTCGAATCTCTGGTACAGCTGGAAAACATTAGGACATGTTTCCACAAGACCTGCTGTCCATGTTCACCCATCAGTGTAAAATGAGTACCTGGGTGTTAGTCGGCTGGTCTGGGTCATATCCTGGGACAAAACTGACCTAATTTGCCTGAAACGCTCTGCATAACAAGGGGGCTTTCTATATAGAAGTATGTCATTGATGTTAGCTAGGCCTGTATACCTTGTACATGTACTTGCAGAAATAAAGATATATTATTATAGGATCCAAAATGCATTTATATTACTACGAAAAGACCACTACAGGTTGACCATCATTAAACAGGCACCATTGGGACCTGTAGGGTGCTGGATTAGTGATTTTGCCAGAGTGGTTGGGTTAGAATGCACTTAACCTAAAGGCAGTATTTATGAATCAGTGATTTCACCCAATTTACACCCTATTTTTGGTCCATTCCATTGTTCCAGTCTACCAAACTCATAGCTATTTGGCTAGTATCCCTCCTATTCTGTCGAGTGAGTACAAGAAACCACCCATTTACCTATTTCAGCTACCCAATAAAATGGTCAGAAATTGGCAATTTAAACAATTTCACACAAATTTCAAGAGAAGCCAATGTCAAAATAGGGTCCAGAATAAACAATGCAGACATTCCTGGCACTAAAATAACACTTTCTCTGCTCATTATTCACGTCTCCAGACCCCTCTCAAATTACGCCTGCTTTCCATTTTAAATTTTTATTCACACAAAAAATAGAAGATTTACTGTTATGTAGACTACTGCATTATTGTAATAATTGTATAAATAATGTCAACCCACTGGTGACTGTGTATTAGACTGGCCAGTTGTTTACTCTTGAACATTGGCAAAAATTGAACATTTCCGCTACTTTGAGCTCAATTTCAAGGTACTTTTCATTGTGAAACTAATCAAAATCATATCTATTTCTGTAATATATCTTCCATTCTATCAAATTAGACCAAAAAAACGAGAATACAACCATAAAAACCATGCGAAAATACACCATAAAGTCAGTTTTACACCAAAAACACGGTCATAGCTTTTTCTCATTATGCCCTGCGCGCTGCAGAACTTTTTTTATATAGTGTACACATACCACACAGACCTATTCTCTCATATGTAGTTGAAAATTTACCAGTCACAGCTTATCTGAGTGCGTTGAGCTCATGACGACCGACAGTGGCTTCAAACCCACCTTGTATTTTATGGACAATGTACAGTGTATGTGCTTTACACAATGAGAAGCATTTTTTTTATTCATTAGAACCATGGCTAGGGCTAAATGTGAGCAGGTTATAACAATAATTGGAAAAAAAAGAAATTGGAATGACTTGTGCAGCAAGTAGCGCCACCAAACAGTAGTGGAAGGTTGATGTGACGACCCTAGAAATTTGAAATTATGCTAGCCGAAATTAATGCCGGATTACTGACTGCCAGATTAGTGATGGGTGACCAGTATCACATCTTATGCAATCTTTAATTTTTATATAGGGTGAACTAGCAAGGTAATGGAAGGACTTAAAATAATGATCAAAAGTTCCACTGTTTCTCACATGACTAAAATTTTTTCTTGAAAATGGTATAAAAAAAATGACAAGTTGATGAGTAAGACACATGTTCAGCAGCTTCAGATTCATTTCATTCCAGACCATGGAGCTGAACTCTTCTCCAGGCTGAGGGACTAATTACATCATCTTCATTTCACTACTACACCTGCTGCCTCTGTATCTGACTGAAGAAGCCTACTGTGTAGGCGAAACACTTCAACAAGATACACAATTGTTGGACATGTGTCATACTCAACTTATACTTGAGCAAGGAGAAATTTTTCCATTTCTCTTGACAAAATACCACCACTGCCACCAACACCACAGAGAAAGGTGGAAAGCTGTACCGACCTTAACAAACAGCGGGGGGTCAAAAGTCGTTGCTCCCTCATCCACTGTCCTACGGTACTCTCGTCTTGAAAATTCCGGCGAGTTGTCATTCTCATCCTCCACGTCAATAAAAATGTTGACGGATGTGACCTTGCCACCACCATCAGTTGCTGAGTACGTGAGGGAGAAAGTCTTTTGGCGCTCGTAATCGAGACATATCTCCAGCCCACAGTTGGCCACGAAAATCTCCCCAGTACTGTTGTTCACTCGGAACTTTTCTGCTCCGAAACCCTTAAGACTGTAGCTGTTAGTGAAATAAAATATTTCATTGTCTTTATGACACATAGATTTACATATCATTTCATATCAATACGTATATAAAATATATATTATTAAGTGACTATACAACATAAAATAATCATAAAACACAAATCTTATTTTCTTCCACAAATATTCATCATCTCATAGCTCTACTTAATAAAATTCAAGGAAAAATATTCTTACTAAAGTTGGACCCTGGCATCATGCAAGTACAGGCAGGCCCCGCTTTACAGTGCTTCACTTTATGGCGTTTTGCTAATGCAGTGATTTTCAATTATACGCAGTCTTCATTTATTCAGACTTCCTACAATAAATATATTCGCTACTCACTATAGGCTAAGGACAAAAGTATTTTAAGGTAAATAATGTATATATGCGTTTTTTTAAGGCCTAGCTCTATTCCTCACTTAATACAAAATACTGTAAACATATTATCAGGCTTTTATATGCATTTGAAAGTGAAATAGGTTGTTTCACTTTAAAGTGATTTTCACTTTACAGCAGTAGCCCGGAACCTAACCTGCTGTATAAGTAGGGCCCTACAGTAGCCCAGAACCTAACCTCCTATATAAGTAGGGCCCTACAGTAGCCCGGAACCTAACCTGCTGTATAAGTATGGCCCTACAGTAGCCCGGAACCTAACCTGCTGTATAAGTAGGGCCCTACAGTAGCCCGGAACCTAACCTGCTGTATAAGTAGGGCCCTACAGTAGCCCAGAACCTAACCTGCTGTATAAGTAGGGCCCTACAGTAGCCCAGAACCTAATCTCCTATATAAGTAGGGCCCTACAGTAGCCCAGAACCTAACCTGCTGTAAAAGTAGGGCCCTACAGTAGCCCGGAACCTAACCTGCTGTATAAGTAGGGTCCTACAGTAGCCCAGAACCTAACCTGCTGTATAAGTAGGGCCCTACAGTAGCCCAGAACCTAACCTGCTGTATAAGTAGGGGTCTACAGTAGCCCGGAACCTAACCTGCTGTATAAGTAGGGCCCTACAGTAGCCTGGAACCTAACCTGCTATATAAGTAGGGCCCCACAGTAGCCAAGAACCTAACCTGCTGTATAAGTAGGGCCCTACAGTAGCCCAGAATCTAACCTGCTGTATAAGTAGGGCCCTACAGCAGCCCAGAACCTAACCTGCTGTATAAGTAGGGCCCTACAGTAGCCCGGAACCTAACCTGCTGTATAAGTAGGGCCCTACAGTAGCCTAGAATCTAACCTGCTGTATAAGTAGGGCCCTACAGTAGCCCAGAACCTAACCTGCTGTATAAGTAGGGCCCTACAGTAGCCCAAAACCTAATCTGCTGTATAAGCAGGGCCCTACAGTAGCCCGAAACCTAACCTGCTGTATAAGTAGGGCCCTACAGTAGCCCAGAATCTAACCTGCTGTATAAGCAGGGCCCTCCTGTACTGTAACATATTATACGTTTAATAACTATGTAATGACACTAGACTTCCAGCAGTTTTAGACAGGCCAATACATCCTAACACAGGTCACAGGGCATCAGTATTTGGGCAGAACTCTTACCTAAGCTTTCTGAAGATGCCTGAGTCGGAGTCATTGGCAAGGAGTTTTGTAATGAGGTCCCCGCGTTCCGCACCCTCACTCACATTGAACCTGTCAGGGATGTCACAAGCTGTTGTACATAAATACTATACATATTCAAATTCAAAATTTTTATTTTATGCAGTAAACATATAATGTAGTTTACATATAATAAATTATTGTCAGGCACAAAAAAAATCCACTAGCATCAGGTGCATTGAAGAATTTAAGATGTTAGATTAGTTATTAATGTAAAAGGCTGGTGACTGCCTGTGAGGCATTAAGGTTTCAATTCAAAAATACGTTGATCCCTATAATGGTTATTAAAATAAACTGTTTGTGTATAACTCTATACAGTACATAAATAGTATAAACTTCTCAATGTAATACATATACCCTATGCATGTTTTAGTTGGTTTAAAGCCTATCAACATTGAGGGTTATTAAGATTGCAAGCCACCCTTTCACCACCTTTCATTTTAATCCTAAATACATAATTAAAGTAAATTCAGGTGTATTTAAACTGGGATATACATACTGTATTTACCTCTCCACTTATATACACAGCGTTTCCCCTCAGTGCACAAATATCATAAGAGATATGTATATTGTCCCCTTCCCAATAGAAACAAGTCACTCTGTCTGACTTTTTTGGGCTATCCTAGGGAATTTGCACTATGTATGAAAATTGTACCTGTGTACCTGTGTCTTATCTTCCAACCTTCCTTCAACTCCCACATAAAATTGGTAACAAATATTGTACCATTGGATTTGTATTGTAATTTATGTAACTTGCTGTATCTTCATTTCTATTCAGTCACACCATAAAACTGAATAACACTGAACCAGTTTAAGGAATACGTAATTATTTTGTAACTGACCACTACTCCTCCCACCTCTCTTGGCCCGTCCCTGCCAGCTGGCCTATGTATACTGGGTCCTTCTCTCCTTCCTGTTAGTGTGATTTTGTAAGTAGTCCAAGTCGGACCGAAACGCCATCGTAAGCTCCTCTCTCCTATGTGCAGGCTATTTGTGTATGGACCATTTGTCATTATTTACCTTTCTTGCTAACTACACAAGTCTTACATTAAATGTTATGTCTAGTTCTTTAGTAGCATGTAAGCTTCATGATTACTTGTCCAAAATACACTCTATAATTAGTCACTTTCTTTTCTGCTTCAGTGGGAAACAGCCGATGTGTTAAAAACTATTATACTCATGCACCTACCCATGTATCTACACTACTTGTTTGGCTCAAAGAAATAAAACATCATTATTATAAATGTAATGTTAAGAAATTATTTATTAAAATATAAAACTACTGGTACTTTTGCTAAAAAACTAAGTGTTGTATTATGATACAATGTATGTAGTTTATAAAACTATAGTACAGCCTCTCCTCATTTAGTGACGCATTTCTGTTCCAAAGACCACATTGGTAAACAAATTCGTCGTTAAGCAAGGAGCATTCTACAATGGTAGTGGGTTTGTGTCAACCATCTTTGATTTTGATTTAATGTCGCCTTTGCACCATTTGTAACATTTTTAGTATATTTTTAAATGTTTATACAGTAGTGTACTGTATACTGTACATCGCTAAGTGAGGAGAGGCTGTACTGATCAAATATTTCATACACTAATCAAGTTTCATATCAGTAAAAAGTAAGAAACATGTTTTATGTGGGATTCAGGGAAACTGGTTAGCCAAACTTGAGTGGGAAGTACAGTGCCTGCACTCTAAAGGAAGGATTTGAGATATTTGCTGTTTGGAGGGAAATCTAAACTGTCATATCTGTGTGCCTCTGGCAATACAGTAATACTGTGAATGATGGTGAAAGTGTTTCTTTTTCGGGTCACCATGCCTCGGTGGGAGACGACCAGTGTGTTGAAAAAAAAAGCGTGACGATGGAGCACCTGAAAATTCTGACTGAAGAACAAAAAAGCACAATATCATGACTGGAACAATACACAAATAACAGTCCAAGTCAGACTGAAATGTTGTCATACGCTCTTCTCTCCCACGTGCAGGTTATTTGTGTATTCTAGCTGCAAAGTGGCAGTAAGAGCACCTTTTTCCAGAAAATAACTCGAAGGTACAAGCTGTATGGTGAATACATTTTGTCATATCAAGTTGCTGCTAACAAGAGTTACTGAAGGTAAAAAAAAAATTTAACAAAAATTAACATGAGTACAGAAGTGATTTAGATGGTAGAAGCAGGAATAACTGTCTGTAGTAGGAGTCAGTTACATACAGAAAGCAGGGCACCTACCTGTAGGAGGGGTGGAGAAAGACAGGAGAATTGTCGTTGGTATCTGTGACGGTGATGTTGATGACAGCTTCTGACACAGGGACTCCACGCTCACTGGCAACCACTAACACAAAGGAAAAATAATTCACTACTTCATCATGTAACAGTATTCTAACAAAATAGATGCAACAGTAAGGCTGATATTTCATAATGGCCTATCTCTGAATTAATGTCCTATCTTGAAATTAATGTCCTATTTTTAAATTAATGTCCTATCTTTAAATTAATGTCCTATCTTTCCTATGAGCAGTTTTAGCATTCTTAATTAACACTGACTACCATCCTGTTGGGTGGTGGTCAGTGCTACAAAAAAAAATATGGCCTGTAGAAATTCATTAGACTCAAAAGTACAAGTTTTCTTAACAGGAAAACAATTGGGAAACATCTCTACCTTTAAAGACGAAATTGGAGGCATGAGGATTTTCAAAGTCAAGCTTTGACGAGTCAGCAACTTTGATGATGACAGGTGTCCTACCCACAGCCGTCTCGGGAAAGATGGAGAAGACGCCCTGGGAACCAGAGATGTCCTCCAAGGCCAAGGAGAATCGAGCATTCTCTCCAACATCTCCATCTGTAACCACCAGGTTGAGTCCTGGCAGTGGTGTCCCATCAGCTGAGAGACACAATATAATTATTTTACCTTATTTGTAGGCTTAACCTGTGCAGGTTATTCAATGCAGACACAATCACATATCCGCTAAGCAAGACACAATCAACTGTACATTATATATAACGCTTAATCTAACACAATATGTTACTCTGATTCTTCTATAAGAACTGTCATAACTATACATTTTACTGTATCACAGAATGGTCTGCATGTTAACACAACATTGTCTTCATTAAAACCTGAACTCTGGGACATCCCTGTATAACTTATTCTCCTGTGGTAATACATATTGTTAATCTTACATTTAAAAGTGTCACCACTTACATATTAAAACTAACTCGTTCAGCTATCAAAACTTTGTGGCCCAGTCCCTGGATGCATTATATACCTCTGTAATGTTGAGGTACAGTCCTTGGATGCATTATGTACCTCTGTAATGTTGAAGTACAGTCCCTGGACCCATTATATACCCATTATGTACCAGCACTTTCCTGACACTACTCAAGATAGCAAGGGTTACACCAATACACAAAGGAGGTGACCCCATAGATGTAAACAGATACAGGCCAATATCAGACTTACCATTGCTATCCAAAACCTTTGAGAAACTCGTGCACAAAAGATTATACTCCTTTATAACAGCACAAAGTATCCTCAACCCCTGCCAATTTGGCTTCAGGAAAAGCAAAAGCACAAACAATGCAATTCTAAAAATGCTACACCTGCTTTACACAGTACTTGAATAAAATGAATATCCATTAGGACTCTATTGACCTAAGGAAAGCTTTTGATACAGTAGACCACAGCATCCTACTCCATAAACTTGACCATTATGGTATAAGAGGCCACGCATTTACATATTTCAAATCCTATCTTACTAACAGACATCAATACATGTATAAAGGACACAACCTCATCAGCAAGACCACTGGATATCGGAGTACCAGAGGGAAGTGTCCTTGGTCCCCTGCTCTTCCTCCTATACATCAATGATCTTCCTAATGTATCACAACAACTTAAACCCATTCTCTTTGCTGATGACACGACTTATGTCATCTCCCACTCTAATCTTGCCTCACTCAACACTACTGTTAACAAAAAGCTAGTAAAAATATCGACCTGGATGACTGCCAGTAAACTTACACTTAATACTGACAAAACCTACATTATGTTTGCGAGTAGAACAGGTGATGCCCAGCTGAACAATATGATTGACAACACTCTTATTGCTAACCATAATGAGGGCAAATTCCTGGGTCTGCACCTTGACAGCAACCTGAAATTCAACACCCATAACCAACACACAACAAAAGAACGTATCCAAAACAGTTGGGATCCTCTCAAAATACGTTACTATGTACCACAATCAGCCCTACCCACACTATACTATTTGGACATCTATCCCTACCTCACCTATGCTATCTGTGCCTGGGAATCAACAGCAGCAACCTACCTAAAGCCAATAATAGCCCAACAAAAAGCTGCAGTAAGAATTAGCACGTAATCCAATCCTAGGCAACACTCCCCCCCCACTCTTCAAAGACCTAAACTTACTCACAGTACAGAACATTCACACCTACTACTGTGCAACCTACATTTACAGAACCATAAATTCTAATATTAACCCTGAACTGAAACACTTTCTTGACAGTTGTAACAGGACCCATAGACACAATACCAGACACAAAAATCTCTATGACATTCCTTGTGTTCAGCTAAATCTATACAAAAATTCAAAGTACTACATAAAAGGGCCTAAAATCTGGAACTCCCGCCTGAAAACTCTAAAACTGCAGACTCAACCACCATTTTCAAAACTACCATTAAGAAACATCTTGTCTCCCTAACACACCCCATCATCAGCTATGTGAAAACCATCTATTGTCTTTTTGTATCATGAACACATGCAAAACAATATACTTACTTTCGTTACCTGTAATTCCTCCTATCTTACACTTACACTCACCCAAACAACTGTAAACATACCTAATACTGTACATATAGTTATTGCCTAATAAATCTTAAGTTAGTCCAAAGTTTGCCTGAAATACTCTCCCAATATAGGAGCTTCTATAGAAACAGTGTATCATGCAAAGAAAAAACCATTCCCAGTACTAAATTTACTAATTGTAATACTGTTATATGTTTTGTACTACCTCACTATTATAAACCTAATTAATGTTAATCACTTCAGTTACCTAACTTTTATGTCAGTATGCAATAATATATATTAAAATGTACTGCTCCATAACATGTGTCAATACAGAGTAAGAAGTAGGATTAGTCTCCCTGAAATGCCTAGGCATGCTAGTGGCCTTCTTTGTAATTAATACATTATAATATGTAAACCACACATTCTAAGCTTTGGAAGGAAATAAGCATTTTCATTTTCATTATGTGCCTCTGTAATCTTTTCACTACTTCCCACAGGATAGGTATGGGTTGCATAATAAAGATATTAAGCTAACTACATATTACACGAGGTTGTACTGACCAATATCCTCTGGAACACTGATGGAGATCTCATCTTGGCTGAAGACAGGACGCTGATCATCAACATCCGTCACTACCACCGTCACCTGTGATACTGCAGCCTCTCCTCCCTTCTCCTGTGCCTAAATAAGTAAGTTTATTCAGGTATACATAAATACAGTTACATATATTATCATACATACCAGCATATGTGTAGAGAACCTAAGATAACCCAAAAATCTCAAGAGTGACTTCTACCAGGATCCTTTAATACTTGAAATTACACTTATGTGTGACTTTTTTCGGGGTTATCCTAGGTAATTTACACCATATGATAACTGCACTTTTGTATGCCTGTGCCTAAATAAATTTACTTAAATCCCACCCTTCAATACCTCTCAAAAACTCCTTTTGAGTTAACAATGTAAATTTAAATACAAATACAAGTTTATTTTATCATAATATAGCCAAACTTGAGTCCTGGAAATGGGAAGTACAATGCCTGCACTCTAAAGGAAGGGTTTTGGGATATTAGCAGTTTAGAGGGATATGTTGTGTATCTTTATACATATATGCTTCTAAACTGTTGTGTTCTGAGCACCTCTGCAAAAACAGTGATTATGTGTGAGTGAGGTGAAAGTGTTGAATGATGATGAAAGTATTTTCTTTTTGGGGATTTTCTTTCTTTTTGGGTCACCCTGCCTCGGTGGGAGACGGCCGACTTGTTGAAAAAAAAAAATAGTACGATGTTTATAATAATAATAATATCTTTATTTACTACAAGTACAGTGGACCCCAGGTTAACGATATTTTTTCATTCCAGAAGTATGTTCAGGTGCCAGTACTGACCGAATTTGTTCCCATAAGGAATATTGTGAAGTAGATTAGTCCATTTCAGATCCCCAAACATACACGTACAAACACACTTACATAAATACACTTACATAATTGGCCGCATTGAGAGGTGATCGTTAAGCGGGGGTCCACTGTACATGTACAAGGTATACAGACCTAGCTGACATCAGTGACATACTACTATATAGAAATCCCTTGTTATGCTCAGCATTTCGGGCAAATTAGGTCAGTGTCCCAGGATGCGACCCACACCAGTCGCCTAACACCCAGGTACCCAATTTACTGATGGGGAACATAGACAACAGGTGGAAAGATACACGCCCAATGTTTCTACTCTGGCTGGGAATCGAACCCAGGCCCTCGCCGTGTGAAGCGAGAACGTTAGGCACCAGGCCACCAGAGCCTTATACAGAAATGGATGATACTAGAGAGCATGATGAAAGCCCATGATTATGAAGAGCATTTTGGTTCTATCAAGAATAAAAACAAAGAATTTTTATAATTAGAAAATCTAAATTATTCATTTTCATCTTATTAATGCTACAGGGTTAAATTGTAACCATTATTTCACTGCTAATACAATTAGTAAGATATCAAAAAAACACTGGTCATACCTGGACACTAAATGTATAGAGGCCTCCATTATTGAGAATGAGGGGATCCTCTCTGTCGAGGGTAACAGGTGAAGTGGAGAGGGTGGCAGTGAGGGAACCATCCTCAAGAGTCTGCACTCTAGAGAGAACAAAATAGCCAGCATTGTCCCCCTGTAGGGAGAGGGTGATGGGACGAGGCTCCCCGAGGTCTCCGTCACGGGCAAGAATTTCCAGCACTGATGTTCCCTTAAGAAGATGGTTGATAGCATAAGTTAATCATAAGCATATTACTCATAAATCATTAACTTTAATTATCAGTTTTCTAAGTTAATTTTCAGTATACTTTTTAAGGCTACAAACTGTCTTATTTTTCTGCACTGCATGGCGTACAATATTTCTTGACTGTATGTTTAAAATCTATCAATGGTTGTGAAACATCTGTTGCTGCATCAATGTCCTTGCTTATTTACAGATACATTTTCCAACAAAAATATAACGAACAATAGAAACATTGATGCTTTAAAGTTTCTGCTCTCGATGCATTATTACAGCATTAGGGCCATTACTGAGAGGAGGCAGTGTGGTGCAGTGTACTCACTGGGGGACTGGCCTCTCTGACAGTGGTGCTGAAGGGGGCATTGAGGAAGATGGGAGGTTGGTCCTGCACATCCTTCACTTCAATCACCACTGTTGTAGTGGTGGTGAGGCGCTTCTCAGGTCCTCCATCAGATGCCCGAATCTGCAACAGTGGAAAGCAAGATAATAGAACAGCAGTTAGTTTAATGTTTTTATTATGCACCCCACCTCATCTTCCTCTGTTATTTCCAGTATTCAGAGTAGACTCAAGAAGCCACCGGCAGGCAAAACGTTTCCTCAATAAAGATTCAAAATGTCACACAACTGTCTCATTCTTTAACATGTGGGTTTGCAAAACCATTTTCATCACAACACTTTTTCTCAAGTGATCTTGAGGGCACAAATGTTACAAACTGCATTACAATACTACATTTTTTAGCACATAGGCTGTATCCCACTGAGACAGGGTGACCTAAAAAGAAAACTGAAAGCTTTTCTTTTTAAATAATACAATTTTATTTCTCTTCTGCAGTATACAAAATGTACTTTATATGTAATAAAATATTGCTAAGCACAGAAGAAAGCCATTAGCATGCTGCGATTTACGTAGATTTAACCTAGGACAGCCTAGTAAAGTACATCTTAGCTAAATCTTAATTCTTGAAACATTAGGATTAGTTTTATTACATGTAAACTGTATTATTTTGTACCACATAAAGAAATACAAATTTGTATGTCAGGTGATAATGGTGTTAATAATCATGACTAATTTTTACTATATCTAATAAATATTACAAGGACCCCCAATGAAAATAAATCTCATTTTTTTTTTTTTTTGGGTAGGGGGGGTATCACAAAAAACTTCTTTCCTTCCTTACTTCCTGCCTTACTTTCTGTCTTCTTTACTTTCTGCCTTCCTTACTCCCTGCCTTACTTCCTTCCTGCCTTACTTCCTAACTTCCTTACTTCCTGCCTTCCTTACTTCTTGCCTTCCTTACTTCCTGCCTTCCTTACTTCTTGCCTTACTTACTTCCTACCTTCCTTACTTCCTGCCTTCCTTACTTCTTGCCTTGCTTCCTACCTTCCTTACTTCCTATCTTACTTACTTCCTGCCTTACTTACTTCCTGCCTTACTTACTTCCTGCCTTCCTTACTTCCTGCATTACTTCCTGCCTGCCTTACTTCCTACCTTCCTTACTTCCTGCCTTCCTTACTTCCTGCCTTACTTACATCCTGCCTTACTTATTTCCTGCCTTCCTTACTTCCTGCCTTCCTTACTTCCTACCTTCCTTACTTCCTGCCTTACTGACTTCCTACCTTACTTCCTGCTTCCCTTACTTCCTGCCTGCCTTACTTCCTACCTTCCTTACTTCCTGCCTTCCTTACTTCCTGCCTTACTTACTTCCTGCCTTACTTACTTCCTACCTTCCTTACTTCCAACCTTCCTTACTTCCTACCTTCCTTACTTCCTGCCTTCCTTACTTACCACCATGGTATACTGCCTCTCCATCTCATAGTCAAGTTGTTCCTTGAGTGAGATGATGCCCACATACTGCCCCTCAGCTACCCTGGCTTCTCGCACCTCGAACTTGACACATGCCCGTGGAGACTGCAACACAAGGTTTTATTTCAGTTTTACATACATTTAAATTTGGCTAATAGCTGCCTGGCAAATATAATCATTTATTTCTTTTATGAGGGGGAGGGGAAGGGAATTATTTGCTTTTTGGGGGGAATGATATTAGGAGCAAAATTATTTTTGCGAGAGGTAGAATGTATTAAGTCTTCTGTGGCTTGGTTGGTAGCTTGCTCAGCTCACAAACCAAGTGTCTGGGGTTCGATCCCCGGCACAAGGATCTCAGTAGTGATAGACTGCTCTTTAAGACATCTTAAGGGTCTTACTTCAAATAGGTCTTATTTATATTTGCTTTATATCAGTTGGGATCCTTCACTCCCTTTTTTCCAGATATGACCCCTAAAGACCTCATAGAAAAGGTTTAAATACTGTTGAAAAATCAAATAAAGAGGGTAAATGTAGAGAAGCAGCCGCACCTCCTCTTCGACACAGTGTAGCTTAATCTCAGCGTTGGTGCCACCGTCAGCATCAGTAACATTCATGCTGGAGAAGAGTGTGGCACCGGGTGACGCAGACTCCAGTACCATGAAGGTGTATGGCTCCCCGTGAAACACTGGTCGGTTGTCGTTCACGTCCAAGATGGGGATCTCCCGACGCAGTGGCACTGTGTTCGGCTCGTCCCCGAACATACGCTCATCTGATATAATGTCAACAATAATCAAGGACCCTAATGGCAATCAAGGACCAGTGGAAACCAAGGTTACCAATGGAAACCAAGGACCCCAGTGGAAACCAAGGATCCCAGTGGAAACTAAGGACTCCAGTGGAAACCAAGGACCCCAGTGGAAACCAAGGACCCCATTGGAAACCAAGGACCTCAGTGGAAACCAAGGACCCCAGTGGAAACCAAGGACCCCAGTGGAAACCAAGGACCCCATTGGAAACCAAGGACCCCAGTGGAAACCAAGGACCCCATTGGAAACCAAGGACCTCAGTGGAAACCAAGGACCCCAGTGGAAACCAAGGACCCCAGTGGAAATAAGTCACTTTGTTAATTTACACTTCGTATAATGATTGTACTTATGTATCCTTGTGCCTAAATAAACTTAACTGGTTCACTTAATTTTGCAGCGAAGATATAATAACAATAGTATGCATAGCATTGGTTTATTGGGTATTTAAAGTACTGGTCATTCAATCTGCCTGTTACCTGTACACCATTAGTCAAGATACTTTAATCCGTAAGACTGAGATTAAAGTAAACTCGGTATACCTCCACTGAGACATATATATAAACCCTGAAAACTCTTATCTGGAGAGGGAAGATAGATTATGGCATTGTTTAACTATGTCAGGTCACTACCACACCCACAGAACCTGTGGGTGTGGTAATAATATATTATATTATTATACACCCACAGGTTCTGTGGGTGTATAATAGTAATATAATAAAAATTATCTTTATTACTACAAGTACATGTACAAGGTATACAGACCTAGTTAACATCAATGACATACCATACAGAAAGTCCCTTGTTATGCAGCGCATTTCGGGTCAATTAGATCAATTTTGTAGATGAATGGTTCAGAAAACCGACACGTTGATAAATTAGACACATGTACAACTCTTGGGTATCTTTATTGAGGAAACATTTTGCCACACAGTGGCTTCATCAGTCCATACAAAGGAGAATCTTGAAAGAATAGGAGGAGAATGAGGTAATCAGTCCCTCAGCCTTGAGTTGATGTGGTCAGTCCATCAATCTTGAATAGAATATGGCATAAGTGCGGAGAAGGAGCTTATAAACCGTAGGCAGGAGAGGTGCAGCAGTCATAGGTGGTGTCACATTCGTACAATGTGGAAGTAGGTCATGCCCAAGGGTCGGTCCATCAAGATTGATGGACTGACCACATTGACTCAAGGCTGAGGGACTGATTACCTCATTCTCCTCCTGTTCTTCTAGATTCTCCTTTGTATGGACTGATGAAGCCACTGTGTGGCGAAACGTTTCCTCAATAAAGATACCCAAGAGTTGTACATGTGTCTAATTGAGATCAATTTTGTCCCCAGGATGCAACCTACACCACTCCACTAACTCAGGTACCTATTTTACCGTTAGGTGAACATGGATAGCGGGTGTCTTAAGGAAACTTGTTAATGTTTCCACCCGTACCGGAGATTGAACCAATGACTTCAGTGTGTTAGGAGTGCGCTAGCAATCGAGCTACAGGACACCTATACTGGTGGTTGCTGGTTAATTATGGGTAGTGTAGGCAGATGGTTTTTGGTAGGCAAGTGAGGATGTCTGTGTGGTGCACTGTGGCCTGGTGGCAAAACCTCTCGCTTCACACGGTGAGGGTCCGGGTTCGATTCCCGGCGAGGGGATGGAAACATTGGACGTGTTACCTTACACCGGTTGTCTATGTTCACCCATCAGTAAAATAGGTACCTGGGTGTTAGTGGACTGGTGTGGGTCGCATCCTGGGGACAAAAACTGACCGAATTTGTGGGAAATGCTCAGCATAACAAGCAACTTTCTATATAGTAATATGTCATTGATGTCAGCTATGGTCTGTATACCTTGTACATGTACTTGTAGTAAATAAAGATATTATTATATATATAAGCTGATGGATATGGGTGGTATATGGGTTGTGTAAGCAGGTGTGTGGGTAGTTTAGAGAGGTCTTCCCACCTGTGATAGTGATGATGACCTCGATCATGGGTGTGACCTCACGGTCGAGCAGCTGCACGAGGGTGACCACACCAGAGTTCCTGTCAACGCTGAGGTAGTCGCCGGAGACAGTGAAGGAGACCTGGGTGCCCTCAGGGTCACGACCTCGTAGCCTGTACACTGATGACCCCACTGGTGTGTCCTCCCTGAACCAGTGTATAAATTAACTTATAAATTAATGCTATAATTGAGCTCATGCTGAGACAATTATGAATGATCCATGTGGCTTATAGCTTCATAAGAACATAAGAAAGGAGGAACACTGCAGCAGGCCTGTTGGCCCATATTATTATTATTATAATACACAATTATTATTATTATTATAATCAAGGGGAAGCGCTAAACCTGTAGGATTATACAGCACCTGGGGGGGATGTGGAAGGCATTCAGGCTTAATTCCGGGAACTGGAGCACAGATCCAATTCCCTAAATCAAGAGCCCCTCACCAACATCAAGGAACCTTCCCTGAGGGGAATAATACACAAAACTGATCCACCATGAGGCCTGGTCACAGGCCGGGCCGCGGGGGCGCTGACCCCCAAAATCCCCTCCAGGTATACTCCACGTATAGAAACTTTATGATGACGTTTAGGTATTGTGTCTTTTTCTTCTTTAATAATAATAATTCTGTTTAAGGTTCTTTAACTACCTGGGTTATTAGTACCATCACACTGAGGCCCTATAGAACATTCTGCTGAAGACGGATTCAGTATATGGCAGAAATATAAAGACTCTTCTCGTCTTTTTTTGTAATAAAGTTGGTAGAATTACCGACAATATGTAAAGTAAAAAGACACAAGTACAACTAATGTGACATTTTATTGTGGCAACGTTTCGCGCGAAACGTTGTCACAATAAAATGTCACATTAGTTGCACTTGTGTCCTTTTACTTTACATATCGTCTTTTTTTCCTCGTTTCCATGTATATTTATTTCTACCGGCGAATTTTGACAACCTCCCACAGGATGGGTATGGGGGTGCATAATGAGATATTAAACTAACTAGTGACTAGTGTTCCAAATAGGTTCTCTTGTACCACTTATCAGAGTTTACAACACTTCTGTTTTCGAATATAAATCTTGTTACCTTCACAACGTGAGATATATAATGAAAAACCACTATTAATAGTGACGTGAATCCAGTATCACCGCCACATGTCAAATTAAATTTTACTCCAAGAGACCATTCAAATTCAAATTCAAATTCAAAGTTTATTCTCTATAAGGATTACATTGCTGAGTTTACAGAATTTGGTTATTGTGTGGTTTACATGTAGTAAAATAATGATTACAGAGTGTATCACTAGAACACCTAGCATGGCTAGGCATTACAGAGTGTACCACTAGAACACCTAGCATGGCTAGGCATTACAGAGTGTACCACTAGAACACCTAGCATGGCTAGGCATTACAGAGTGTACCACTAGAACACCTAGCATGGCTAGGCATTACAGAGTGTACCACTAGATCACCTAGCATGGCTAGGTATTACAGAGTGTACCACTAGAACACCTAGCATGGCTAGGCATTACAGAGTGTACCACTAGAACACCTAGCATGGCTAGGTATTACAGAGTGTACCACTAGAACACCTAGCATGGCTAGGCATTACAGAGTGTACCACTAGATCACCTAGCATGGCTAGGCATTACAGAGTGTACCACTAGAACACCTAGCATGGCTAGGCATTACAGTGTACCACTAGATCACCTAGCATGGCTAGGCATTACAGAGTGTACCACTAGAACACCTAGCATGGCTAGGCATTACAGAGTGTACCACTAGAACACCTAGCATGGCTAGGCATTACAGAGTGTACCACTAGAACACCTAGCATGGCTAGGCATTACAGAGTGTACCACTAGAACACCTAGCATGGCTAGGCATTACAGAGTGTACCACTAGAACACCTAGCATGGCTAGGCATTACAGAGTGTACCACTAGAACACCTAGCATGGCTAGGCATTACAGTGTACCACTAGAACACCTAGCATGGCTAGGCATTACAGAATGTACCACTAGAACACCTAGCATGGCTAGGCATTACAGAGTGTACCACTAGAACACCTAGCATGGCTAGGCATTACAGAGTGTACCACTAGAACACCTAGCATGGCTAGGTATTACAGTGTACCACTAGAACACCTAGCATGGCTAGGCATTACAGAGTGTACCACTAGAACACCTAGCATGGCTAGGCATTACAGAGTGTACCACTAGAACACCTAGCATGGCTAGGCATTAGAGTGTATCACTAGAACACCTAGCATGGCTAGGCATTACAGTGTACCACTAGAACACCTAGCATGGCTAGGCATTACAGAGTGTACCACTAGAACACCTAGCATGGCTAGGCATTACAGAGTGTACCACTAGAACACCTAGCATGGCTAGGCATTACAGAGTGTACCACTAGAACACCTAGCATGGCTAGGCATTAGAGTGTATCACTAGAACACCTAGCATGGCTAGGCATTACAGAGTGTACCACTAGAACACCTAGCATGGCTAGGCATTTCGGGCAGACTTAGATTAATTCTTAAATTTAAAATATTACAAATTATGAGGTAAGTTGGTATTATGGCTAAGTGACTAAATACTAGTTTGTGAGTTTAGCAATGTGAATGCTTTTGTTTTGGCACAGTACATAGTTTCAGTATTGGAGTATCACAGGCCAACCATGTGTTGTGGATCCATTAAACTGGACCCAAGTCTGTGTTTATGGATGTTTTCTGTCATGTGTACGGTCAATGTAAATGTTGATGGTTCGTAAGTAACCCATATGTTGGAAATGGAAAAGAACAAAAAAAGCACAATACCGTGACTAGAATAATACATAAATAACCCCCACATAGGAGAAAAAACTGGTCAATGGTCCTGGTCGAACCGAAACGTTGCTGGGAGAAACTTTTCGGTTCGTCCTGGGTTAAGATTTATTTATATTAGATATCCTGATCTGACTTCAGGCTTTTTTTTCACTTTTCTAAGTCGTAATAATAATCCAATAAGAACCTAAGCCTAATCCAGATTATGTTAATTATAAATTGTCCCAATTATTGACTTTCTTTTGTGTTTATTTCATTACATTTAAACCACATTATATTCATACTACATAAAAAAATAAGTATTTGTATACGACTTATTCTCTATTCCGATGCCCAAATTACTTAAATTAGCTGCACTAACAATGGGGGGAAACAAGAGAAACACATCAAAAATTTATGTTAATGTCTTTTTTTTTTTAAGGAACTGAGATAAGGAAGATTACCTGAGGGAGAATCTGTCCATGTCTCCTGCAGGTAGGAACTGTGGCGCCCTGTTGATCTGCTGCGCCTTCGTCAGGGTTGCTATCACCAATATTACTAATACTCCCACTTCCATCCTGTAAACACACACACACAGTCAAAATTGATTAATATATGTTGTAGTAATGATGGCAGAACTACTGACACCAGTGCAACTAATGTGACATTTTATTGTGGCACGTTTCGCTCTCCAGGAGCTGTGTCAAGCCTAACATACTGGCTTGACAAAAGCTCCTGGAGAGAGAAACGTTGCCACTACAAAATGTCGCATTAGTTCGCCTCCCAGATGGTGGAAAATTTACGGACAGGTCGCTTTACATACTCCCCCCATCCCTGTATACCATTTTCATCTTCACTCATCTACTTCCCCTGTTCAGCTAGCTGTAAATAGGTACATGGGTGCTACTAGGTTGTTGTGGTTGGCATTCTGGACGGCAAACCTTAGGGTTGGACTTCAAAAATCACTTGAGGAAGGATAATAGCTCTTAGCCTATAAACTGAGTCTAGCATAAAAATGGAATTAAAATCTGGACAATGTTTCGGTCCGTCCTGGCCCACTGCTGCGAGATAAAAGTCTAGGGTGGACTGAAAAGTCTCAGTTTTCATCTTAAAATTGTTGGTTTATAGTTACTCGGCAGTGTATCTCTTGCGAACAGGAAACGGAGGATCGATCCCGTTGATAGTTCTGAGAATCAGAGCCTCCACGGTTTGATCCCATACCCGTCCTTGCCATGAATAATTCAAGCATAAACTAAATAAGATCCTCAGTAATGAAGGACTTGTGAAAGCAATCCTATCAAAACCTCTGTCTTCTGTGGTGCAATTGCAGAGGTCAAAGTTGAGGGATGAGACACGGAGGTCACGAGGTCATGGAGCCTTAATAACCCCACCAGAGACGTCAGATGGTTCAGTGATGATTATAACGAGTAGTTACTTACATAGCATCCGCTAGCGGGAGTGTAACATAGCAGGCATATGCTGTACATAATTAGTGGAATGATTATACAATTTTGAGAAGAGTGAAGTTGTTTCCGGAGGTGGAGAAAGTAAGATTTTGTTTATTGTTGTTGTTTATCATATTAAAAAACAAGCTCTAAACCAGTATGGGTCACACAAGAAGTAGAAGGCAATGGCGGGCGAGGCGTAGTTAAGCACCCGTGACCCAGCTGAAGGGAACTCGACCCAGTAGACTTTAATCAAGACTTTAATCAAGCTTTATTTCTATAAAGTGGAGTACAGTATATTATAAAATTAGGGTGACTGACATATATTACTATTTTATAGAAAGCCCCTTGATATGCAAAGTATTTTTCCAGTCTAGTCTTGTACCACAATTCATACTCGTTCAGATTTGAACGTCTCCTAATCACCCTCAACCACCCCATTCATACTTTGTATTTACAGCACGGTACTGTCTATTGTACTCGACTAGAGATGAAGAATGTTAAGTTAGTTTAATTTAGTTTATTATGCACCCCATACCCATCCTGTGGGTGGTAGTCAAAAGATTACAGAGGTACATAATGGGTCCAGGGACTGGACTCCAAAGTTTTGATAGCTGAGCAAGTTACAGAGGTAATGAACTCACAATTGCAAAGGTAATTAATCATGTAACTAACGTTAAGCAGCGAACAAAAACGTGACTAAATGATGACGCTATTTGCGCATTCCATCATAAAGGTATGAAATCAATAATGGGTCATGAATCACGACTTTCCAGCACCTCCGCCATGACAAATTCAATTCAATTTTTATTTCTCTGTAAAGATTACAATTGATATGTTTGATGAACTGACAAAAGCGATGTAATTTCGAAGCAGTATATAGAATTTGTTTGTCAATTAACATCAGTTACACTGAAATATAAAGCTGTCATTTACCCAACACTTAAATACCTCCAACAGGACTGGAGTTTCTAACACATTCGTTGAACATTTATTCCCCTGAATATAAGAACACGAGGTCATAAGAGTGAAGGAACACTACAATAGGCCTACTGGCCTATGCTAAGCTCGTCCAACTCACACCCACTCATATACCAGTCCAACCTATATGTTAGGTAAATCTGACATTATATTGTGGCAACGTTTCGCTCTCCAGGAGCTTTGTCAAGCCGTAACAAACAATACATGTCGCATTAGTTGCACTTAGTGTCCTTTAACATATTGTCGGTAATTCTACCAATATTAATACAGTCCAACATGTTTAAAGCTACCCAAAGTTCTCGCCTCAGTGACGCTACATATGAGTTCCTCTCAGCAGCAATTATATTGCCAAACTAACACATAACAATCTGTTAGGACCCCAATGGTTAGTACCCAAATGGTTAGGACCCCAATGGTTAGTACCCAATGGTTAGGACCCCAATGGTTAGTACCCAGATGGTTAGGACCCCAATGGTTAGTACCCAATGGTTAGGACCCCAATGGTTAGTACCCAAGGGTTAGGACCCCAATGGTTAGTACCCAGATGGTTAGGACCCCAATGGTTAGTACCCAAATGGTTAGGACCCCAATGGTTAGTACCCAAATGGTTAAGACCCCAATGGTTAGTACCCAATGGTTAGGACCCCAATGGTTAGTACCCAAATGGTTAGGACCCCAATGGTTAGTACCCAATGGTTAGGACCCCAATGGTTAGTACCCAGATGGTTAGGACCCCAATGGTTAGTACCCAATGGTTAGGACCCCAATGGTTAGTACCCAGATGGTTAGGACCCCAATGGTTAGTACCCAAATGGTTAGGACCCCAATGGTTAGTACCCAAATGGTTAGGACCCCAATGGATATAAGTCACTCTGACTTTTTTGGGTTATCCTGGGTTCTCTACACATATGCTGCTATGTATGATAACCTATGTAAATTGTATTTGTGTATACCTGAATAAACTTAGTATAACACAGGTACCTAATTTCACTGATAGATGGGCAAGTGGAAACTGGGACATAAGGAAACCCACTCCGACTCATGCGTTTCTCTGGCCCTGAGTTCCAACCCAAGATTACTAAGTTTATTTAGGTCCAGGTATACATAAGTACAATTATTATACCTAGTAAAGTGTAAATAGCTAATTATTATAATTATTATAATAAAAAAGAAGCGCTAAACCACAAGGGCTATACAGCATAAATAGCTAATGATAACCCAAAGAAAAAGCCTAAGTGACTTATTTCCATTGGGGGTCCTTGTAATATCTTATTACTTCAAGACTAGCTGTAAGATACAGTAGAAATCATTGTTATAATCTTAAAAATTAACAATGTGAATAGCTGTAAGATACAGTAGAAATCATTGTTATAATCTTAAAAATTAACACTGTGAAAATCACTTACGTTGTGATCCAAAAGGTCTCGCCACTGAGATACTTGGCATCTCGTATTTAAATAAGATATAGGTTATTTCCTCTTCTCCCCCCCCCCCGCTAGTGCCTTTAAGAAGGCACTGGACAGGCACCTAAAGTCAGTACCTGACCAACCAGGCTGTGGTTCATATGTCAGCTTGTGTGCGGCCAGCAGTAACAGCCTGGTTGATCAGACCATGCTCCATGAGACCTGGTCTTAGACCAAGCCGTGGGGGCATTGACCCCCGAAACCCTCTCCAGGTAATGACATGACACCTCTGGTTCCCGTGTTGCCTCTCTTGACTCAGGCATGAAGGTAATTATACTTAATTGTGTATTCTAGCAATCAAGCAGATAATTTGCCTATGTTATTATGGTCATTAGACTGTAGCATAGTCTGCCGGTGTTACCAGATAAATCTTACGTTTATACCATGAAAATTTAATTATGTACCCCATACCCATCCTGTGGTTCGTATGTCAGCTTGCATGCGGCCAGCAGTAATAACCAGGTTGACCAGACCCTGATCCACCATGAGGCCTGGTCACAGACCGAGCCGCGAAACCCTCTCCAGGTAAACTCCAGGTATATAATGGGTCCAGGGACTGGACAGCAAAGTTTTGACAGCTGAACAAGTTACAATGGTAAGGAACTATTTACATATTTATAAATTTGTGTGCTGGTAAAGGATACTCTCTTCTGTTATATAATGTTGAGAAAGGTGTGGAATGCGAGTTTTAGTAGTAACAGTATATTAACAAATAACTTACATCAGTTATTATTATTATTATAATCATGGTGGAAGCGCTAAACCCGGAGGATTATACAGCGCCTGGGGGGGGAGATGTGGAAGGCATTCAGGCTTAATTCGGGGAACTGGAGCACAGATCCAATTCCCTAAATCAAGAGCCCCTCACCAACAAGTTGTATCAGTGCAAGTGATAGTTATAGGTGGTCTTTGTAATGAACCTGCCCCGCATGGGCCAGTAGGTCTGCTGCAGTGTTCTTTCTTATGTTCTTAAGTGCTTAGTGGAAGTCAGGATACAGATGGTGATCCTGCTATTATTAACACCTGCCACCAGGGCGTCTCCTCCATTTTTTCTCCACCTTCACATTTCCCGTTTAAGACATGTTGGTTCCCCAGTAATTCCTGTATTAATTGGGTTTATCAGTGTGTAAGTAAATTAATTCTTTCCTCAAACTTGAAGACTCAGATGAATCACAGGGATGTTAGGAAGTATTTCTTCAGTCACAGAGTTGTCAGGAAGTGGAATAGTTTGGGAAGCGATGTAGTGGAAGCAGGAACCATACACAGCTTTAAGAAGAGGTATGATAAAGCTCATGGAGCGAATGTTTGGAATGCTTATAATTAATGATAGGGTGACAATATCTATACAAGTCATTATGGAGCCAGATATTAAATAGACGTGGGTTGGGGGATTTAAGAAGGAACGAGGTGAAAAATATATGCATATTTATGACAGAACTGCCCATATTTAACAATATTTTACTACATGTAAATTATACATTTATATTATGCAAGGAAATACATTTTTGGATTGAATTTGGAGATTAAAATAAAACATCACATTGGCGGCCATCTTGGATGGAAGTGGTTAACCTCGAGAATCTTGTTTTTCCCTCTGACCCAGTTTACTCACAAGCACCTTGAAGGAGAGCTACCCCCTCATCTTCCTTGGATCAAAACTGATTGCTTCCCCATCTCTAGGTGTTGCTTGTCCATCTCTTGGCATGGAAATAAGTCGCTGACTTTTTTGGGCGGTTATTCTAGATAATTTACATGTTACTATGTATAATAATTATAATCACCTAAATTTGCATAACTGTACTCAGGTGTATCTGTACCTTAATAAACTTATACCCAGTACACATAACCCGCTGGAAGGGTCGTAGTTACGGTGGTCGCTGACCATAACCTGCTGGAAGGGTCGTAGTTACGGTGGTCGCTGACTGTAACCTGCTGGAAGGGTCGTAGTTACGGTGGTCGCTGACCGTAACCTGCTGGAAGGGTCGTAGTTACGGTGGTCGCTGACTAACCCGCTGGAAGGGTCACAGTTACGGTGGTCGCTGACCGTAACCTGCTGGAAGGGTCGCAGTTACGGTGGTCACTGACCGTAACCTGCTGGAAGGGTCGTAGTTACAATGATCGCTGACCGTAACCTGCTAGAAGGGTCGTAGTTGCGGTAGTCGCTGACCGTAACCCGCTGGAAGGGTCGTAGTTACGGTGGTCGCTGACTGTAACCCGCTGGAAGGGTCGTAGTTACAGTGGTCGCTGACCGTAACCTGCTGGAAGGGTCGCAGTTACGGTGGTCGCTGACCGTAACCCGCTGGAAGGGTCGTAGTTATGGTGGTCGCTGACCGTAACCCGCTGGAAGGGTCGTAGTTATGGTGGTCGCTGACCGTAACCCGCTGGAAGGGTCGTAGTTACGGTGGTCGCTGACCGTAACCCGCTGGAAGGGTCGTAGTTACGGTGGTCGCTGACCGTAACCCGCTGGAAGGGTCGTAGTTACGGTGGTCGCTGACCATAACCCGCTGGAAGGGTCGTAGTTGAAGACAGAGTAAAACAACTGAAGCTAAATCATGTTTATAAAATTGCTCACAAACAGTGTCCAGAATATCTTGCTGTCAATTTTGTCAAGGTTGGGAACCAAAGCAATCATAGTACTAGGGGGAGAGAGCACAACTTTGTAGTACCCACAGTCAGTGGCCAGGCTTCAAACACCTTTTATTGTACAGCAATAAAGGAATGGAACAGACTACCCACAAATGTCAAGGCCAGTCATAGCTTGAACCAGTTGAAGAAGACTGCCAAAAAGTGTCTGATGAATGAAGCAACAGAAAGGGAGGGGAATGATTTTCTATTTTTTAGCTAAAATGCGTGTAAATTTTACCTTATCCCTAGTAATGACCCTCGTATTGTAGATAGTCGTAATGACCCTCGGGTAGTAGATAGTCTTAATGACCCTCGTATTGTAGATAGTCTTAATGACCCTCGTGTAGTAGATAGTCTTTTTAGTATGATAATAAGATGTTATCTTCATTATAGAATAATAAGAAAATATTATAACCTTTATATTATAATAATAAGGTAAAAGGACCCCAATGGAAATAAGTCACTCTGTCTGACTTTTTTGGGTTATCCTAGGTTCTCTACACATATGCTGCTATGTATGATAATTCTATGTAACTGTATTGTGTATACCTGAATAAATTTACTTACTTACTTACTTACTTACTTACTAACCCGCTGGAAGGGTCGTAGTTACGGTGGTCGCTGACCCTAACCCGCTGGAAGGGTCGTAGTTACGGTGGTCGCTGACCGTAACCTGCTGGAAGGGTCGTAGTTACGGTGGTCGCTGACCGTAACCCGCTGGAAGGGTCGTAGTTACTGTGGTCGCTGACCGTAACCCGCTGGAAGGGTCGTAGTTACGGTGGTCGCTGACCGCAACCCGCTGGAAGGGTCGTAGTTACAGTGGTCGCTGACCGTAACCTGCTGGAAGGGTCGCAGTTACGGTGGTCGCTGACCGTAACCCGCTGGAAGGGTCGTAGTTACGGTGGTCGCTGACCGTAACCCGCTGGAAGGGTCGTAGTTACAGTGGTCGCTGACCGTAACCCGCTGGAAGGGTCGTAGTTACGGTGGTCGCTGACCGTAACCCGCTGGAAGGGTCGTAGTTACGGTGGTCGCTGACCGCAACCCACTGGAAGGGTCGTAGCTACAGTGGTCGCTGACCGTAACCCGCTGGAAGGGTCGTAGTTACGGTGGTCGCTGACCGTAACCCGCTGGAAGGGTCGTAGTTACGGTGGTCGCTGACCGTAACCCGCTGGAAGGGTCGTAGTTACGGTGGTCGCTGACCATAACCCGCTGGAAGGGTCGTAGTTACGGTGGTCGCTGACCGTAACCCGCTGGAAGGGTCGTAGTTACGGTGGTCGCTGACCGTAACCCGCTGGAAGGGTCGTAGTTACAGTGGTCGCTGACCGTAACCTGCTGGAAGGGTCGTAGTTACGGTGGTCGCTGACCGTAACCCGCTGGAAGGGTCGTAGTTACGGTGGTCGCTGACCGTAACCCGCTGGACCGGAAGCCAAGACCTAACTAGCGTTATATACACCGTAACCTTCTTCACGAAATTCTAGCGAAGAAAAAGGCGTCTTAATGTGTATCTAAGAAGTTATAACTTTAAAATATAACTTCGGCGTATTTAAAGAGAAATTATTGAACATTAAAATGGTATAAAATACCGACAGGTTGTTAGGCAAGACACATATGCAACAGTTAGGTATCTTTATTATGAAACGTTTCGCCTACACAGTAGGCTTCTTCAGTCAAGTACTTGACTGAAGAAGCCTACTGTGTAGGCGAAACGTTTCATAATAAAGATACCTAACTGTTGCATATGTGTCTTGCCTAACAAGAGAAATTATCATAGATTAACCCAGTAAAAGACAGGCATTATAATCATGGGGGAGCGCTAAACTCGTAGGATTATATAGGAAGTCAGGTATATAGACGACTGGAAGATTACCATATATCAAACTATGCTAAAAAAAATAATATATTCAGAGCTGAATATAAATAAATAATTAAATATATATGCAACAGTCACACATGTCAAATGATATAATTATTTTAATTATGAGATATTTAAGTATCAATAATGAAAGTTTTCTTAAATAATTTAGTGGATTTAGGTTGGAAAAATTTATATTTAGAAAGGTTATAAGGAAATACTGGTTTGGTACTTGTTGTAGAGTCACTGAGGCAAGAACTAGGTACCTTTGAGTAAATGTTGGGTGTGAATTAGACCTGCCTAGCATGGGCCAATAGAAACCATACCACGGGTGGGGTTAGAACCCGTGGTGTGGTTTGTTTACAATCATGTTACTGCGATTTTTGTGCTGTATAGCCCTTGTGGCTTAGCGCTTCTTTTTTATTATAATAATAATATTAATAATTGCGATTTTTGTGAGACATGGGCCAATAGGCCTGCTACCAGTGGGAAAAAAATTACATATAATCAGCACATGTTATGTACACTGAGGTATGTGTGTAACTTAATGTTTTATTATTATTAAAGATTAGCCGGTATTCTCCCGGCCCGGGCCTTTTCCAAGTGATGGCCCGGCCTTGGCTCCCTCTTTAGGGAGTGTCTGAGACCTAAGTCTCCTATGGGAGGAGGTACAAGTACCTCCTAATCTTTGGGACCAAGTGTCCCCAGGCCTAGCCACAAGCTAGGCCTCTCTGGTCTGCCATCCCCGCCCCAAGGGGGCTAATGGGAATGACAGTCTTGTGAGCTAAAGGCTCGGGCTCAGGCACCTACCCTACCCTAGAAGGGCTGGGCATGGTGTCGATGTAACTTAATGTATATACACTGAGCTAAGTTTAATCCCTGTTTTAGGGAAATTAAAGCATTAAGTATATATACAGTAGATAATTTAGCCTTAATGACCTCACATGCAGTCTATAGGCTTTAAACGTAAAGAAGTTACTATAAGATATGCTAATGGAGTCTAACTACCCCTTCAGTGCCTTGTGTGACCAAGCATAACTTATTCTTACATAATTTTGATTTATGCATCAGTTATCTATCCAGAAACACAATGAGTTTGAGGCCTGTTGCCTTTATTAAACAAATTATTCTGGTTAGGTAATCGCTTCTTAGTCCCTGATCAGTCAGACTGTTGGTGAAGCAATAATGTGAAGGACACTTTCTTAAGACAAGGTGGTTTATGCATGCAAAATATTAATATGTATTGTCCTTACTGGTTCAGTTTAGTAAGAGACAGACAGACAGACAGATACAGATAGACAGATATAGGCAGATACAGACAGATAGAGACAGACAGATACACAGACAGATACAGAGACAGATACAGATAGATACAGAGACACAGACAGATACAGATACACAGACAGATACAGACACACAGACAGATACAGAGACACAGACAGATACAGATACACAGACAGATACAGATACACAGACAGATACAGATAGATACAGAGACACAGACAGATACAGATATATATAGAGACACAGACAGATACAGACACATACAGATACAGACAGATACAGATAGATACAGAGACACAGACAGATACAGAGACACAGAGACAGATACAGATACAGACAGATACAGAGACAGATACAGACAGATACAGAGATACAGACAGATACAGAGACAGACAGATACAGAGACACAGATACAGACAGATACAGAGACACAGATACAGACAGATACAGAGACAGAGACACAGACAGATACAGAGACACAGACAAACATCTATCCCGTTAGGCTGAGCTTTGAGGGTCATCCTGATACTGGCCAAGGAAATCTCGACACAAAAAACAATTAACTGTAAATTCACAATCATAATACAAATATAATTATATGGACAAATTATATATAAAGCTATATATTATGTATCATGTCCTTATATTCGGCCCATATGATTTTAAACACGCAAATCCGAACACGAAGTGGGCCAGATCCTTGATGCTTTTGACCATAAAACCACCCATTATGTGCCATACCCCATACCCATAATGGGTATGGGGTGTAAAACATATATAATACCTTTATTTAGTACCAGTACATGTACAAGGTATACAGACCATAGCTGACATCAGTGACATACTACTATATAGAAAGTCACTTGTTATGCTGAGCATTTCCCACAAATTAGGTCAGTTTTGTCCCAGGATGCGACCCACACCAGTCCACTAACACCCAGGATGCGACCCACACCAGTCCACTAACACCCAGGTGCCTATTTTACTGATGGGTGAACATAGACAACCGGTGTAAGGTAACACGTCCAATGCTTCCACCCCCTCGCCGGAAATCGAACCCGAATCCTCACCGTGTGAAGCGAGAGGTTTTACCACCAATTCATCTAGTGAAATCTCTAAGACATATTTCCTCCTAGCAAAAGCCGCATTCAAGAGATTAACTCAAACACAAAATATATAAATAAATAGTGAATGCACCACCCGGTGGCCTGGTGGCTAAAGCTCCCGCTTCACACACGGAGGGCCCGGGTTCGATTCTCGGCGAGTGGAAATATTTCGACACGTTTCCTTACACCTGTTGTCCTGTTCACCTAGTAGCAAATAGGTACCTGGGTGTTAGTCTGGTGTGGGTCGCATCCTGGGGGACAAGATTAAGGACCCCAATGGAAATAAGTTAGACAGTCCTCGATGACGCACTGACTTTCTTGGATTATCCTGGGTGGCTGACCCTCCGGGGTTAAAAATCCGAACGAAATCTTATCATCCTCTAAGACCTATCATTAAAATTCCAGGCAAGAACCTACAGTAATTAAACTTCAGCCTGTAATGAATGACCTATACTTCTCTTCCTCCATAGTCTTCAAGGAAAAAAATACCTCGATGTGCTCTTGATTCATGGTATTGGAGTTACCCCTTCCTTCCCTTTGATCAAATCTGCTTTCCTCTCATTCCGCTAAACCCGTTTACCTGGAGAGGGTTTCGCGGGGTCAACGCCCCCGCGGCTTGGTCTGAGACCAGGCCTCATGGTGGATCAGGGTCTGATCAACCAGTCTGTTACTGCTGGTTGCATGCAAGCTGACATACGAACCACAGTCTGGTTGGTTAGGTACTGACTTAAGTGTCTGTCGTAGGATTATACAGCGCATATGGGGGGGGATGGAAGGTATTTAGGCTTAATTCAGAGTACTGGAGCACAGATCCAGTTCCCTAGATCAAGAGCCCCTGACCAGCGTCAAGGAACCTCCCTTGAGGGGCAAGCAGTATAAGCTGAGCACTTTCTCGTGAATATAATAATTCTCTCCATATTTGTCTTAATGTTAAAACAAATATAATTGAATGACTGGCCAGTGGTTCAGGATAGTCGAGTCCTGTCAACTGGGCTCTTGTTCCATGGATGTGGAGTTACCCTTCCCTTATACCCCTCAAGGAAGGTACCTTGATGCTGGTGAGGGGCTCTTGATCTAGGGAACTGGATCTGTGCTCCAATTCCCTGAATTAACCCTAAGTACCTTCCATTCCCCCCCCACAGGCGCTGTACAATCCTACGGGTTTAGCGCTTCCCCCTTGATTATAATAATAATAATAGTAAATTTTAGTATAATACAAACTTTTTCAAAGTAAAATATACAATGCATCTCATGCTAATGGCTTCCTGTTATGCATAACAATGTTTTATTACAGGAAATTTACAATATCAGTATGGAAAACAAAAAATTTATTTGAGGCACATGCAAGAAACAAAATTCGTAAATTCAATACATCTAGAGATAGTCATCCAGTAGAGCCTGTCAGTAAGGAACTAAAAAGTCTAGGTTAATTATAATCAAGGGGAAGCGCTAAGCCCGTAGGGATTATACAGTGCCTGTGTGTGTGGGGGATGTGGAAGGTATTCAGGATTAATTCAGGGAATTGGAGCACAGATCCAATTCCCTAGATCAAGAGCCCATCACCAGCATCAAGGAACCTTCCTTGAGAGGGTATAAGGGAAGGGTAACTCCACATCCATGGAACAAGAGCCCAGTTGACAGGACTCGACTATCCTGAACCACTGGCCAGTCATTCATCTCTATCACCATACATTCTTCCTGCAATTATTAACACCCAATATATCCTCCCCGTGTCAACAGACAAATACTTTTGGTTCCTTTTTTTTAACATGTCTTAACAATAAGTGGAAATAGAGGTTCGTGATGAATTTAATATATATTGTCCGCCATTCACCTGTTTTTCTTGGTGTCCTATATTTAAAAAATCAGGTTATTAGGTCCTAGGCTATATCTATAAGTAAATCATTGTTTTCTTAGTAAAATTATAATGTTTCAGCTCTATATATGATTATAATATTTCAATAATACCCTCACCAAGTATTAATTTGGATATTTTACCTGTATGAATCAGCTGATGGAGAAAGGTGCAACAGGATACTGCTGGAAACTCCGTGGGCACCACATAATTTAATCACACACACTTATTTGACTTATTTCCGGGCAATTCAGCCATTCTATACACTTATTAATGAAGTATCCACTATATGATCTATCGTTAGGACGTTTTTAAAGCATAATAAAGCAGGTAAATGAGAGAGAAGAGAGGGGATCTCCTCACGGCGTCCCTCTGGGTCCTCCACTGAACACGAGCTCTTAAGACATTACTGTTCCCAGATGCACGAGGATCTTCTCTTCCGCCTTCATAAAACAGCTATTAATTCCATTTTCTTGGTCACAGTGTATTAAAAAAGTTATATCAGTAGTTCGTGAAACAAATAATGATAAATATGGGTGGTTTTCAGGAGGCAGATTTGGAGTTTTTGGGGTGTGTGTTGGATTAAAGGCGACCCACTGGAATTTTCACCCCTCTAGCGGTTTTTCTCCTACCTGCTTTTAGCCCCCCTTACCTCCCCTCCCATTCACCTCCATTCTTTACGCCCATTATCTCCCCCCCCCATCCTCCTTCTTTACCATACTCCCCACCCAACCTCCCGTTATATACTATATTGCTGGGCCGCCTGGCCCTCAATACTTCCCTTCAGGAGGAAACGCTAAACCCGTAGAGATCATACAGCTCATGTGGGAATGGGAGACTGTCAGGTTCGATCCAAGAAACGGAAGAACAAGTCAAATTTCTAGCATCAATAACCCTTCATCAGTATCAAGGAACCTCCCTGGCGGAGTTCGGACAGGTGGAAGAGGCGATGATCTGACATATGTATAAATCAACACATAAGACAGTAAGGATTTTTATAATAGCGTTTTGCTCAAAGGGAACTTTAGTAAATTTATAACCTGATAAAGCTTCACTTAAACTCTGGTGGTCTGTTGGCTAAAGCTCTCGCTTCACACGGCGACGGTTCGGGTTCGATTCCCAGCCAGGGTAGAAACATTGGGCGTGTTTCTTTACACCTGTTGTCTATGTTCACTCATCAGTAAAATAGGTACCTGGGTGTTAGTGGGCTGGTGTGGGTCGCATCCTGGGTGTTAGTGGACTGGTGTGGGTCGCATCCTGGGTGTTAGTGGACTGGTGTGGGTCGCATCCTGGGTGTTAGTGGACTGGTGTGGGTCGCATCCTGGGTGTTAGTGGACTGGTGTGGGTCGCATCCTGGGTGTTAGTGGACTGGTGTGGGTCGCATCCTGGGTGTTAGTGGACTGGTGTGGGTCGCATCCTGGGTGTTAGTGGACTGGTGTGGGTCGCATCCTGGGACAAAACTGACCTAATTTGCGGGAAATGCTCAGCATAACAAGTGACTTTCTATATAGTAGTATGTCACTGATGTCAGCTATGGTATGTATACCTTGTACATGTACTGGTGACTTTGTCAATGGTCCAAGTCGGACCGAAACGTCGTCGTAAGCTTCTCTCTTTTATGTGCGGGTTATTTGTGTTTCGTTCCAGTCACGGTATTGTGCCTTTTTTGTTATTACTGGTAGTAAATAATGATATTATTATTATTATTATTATTATTATTATTATTATTATTATTATTATTATTATTATTATTATTATTATTATTATTATTATTATTGTTATTATTATTATTAAGCAATATGTTGCTATAATGTAGGCTGACGCTGTTTTGTCTTTTCAATTTGACTTTTTTTGGGGGGAGGGGGGTTATCATAGGTAATTTACACATATGTTGGTATGTATGATAAATGTAGTCACCCAAATTTGTATAACTATACTTATGTGTACCTGTATCTAAGGTTAGCTTTTGTCCCATGCATAGATCAGGGTAACTATGCAATGTAATGCAGCCAAATTTTATATATAAAAAGCAATGCCCTTTCTCTAGCCTTCCTAGAACTGTTAATTTTACTTGGTAAGACACATGTACAACACAGGTATCTTGATTGCCAGAAACGTTTCGCCTACACAGCTAAGTAAAACAGTGAGACTAAGGGACTAGGCACCTTTTATCAAGGCTAAGAGACTATTTAAACCTATTTAATTAAATAGACAAGTATGTATATACAGTGTATATATATACATACATATATACACTGAGATACTAGCATGAGGTCCCAATATGACACACCTTCAAAACTAGGGATGCCAAGCCCATGATGACACTTTTCAGGTCACTTGTTCTATCTAGGCTGGAATATTGCTGCACTCTAACAGCACCTTTCAAGGCAGGTGAAATTGCTGACCTAGAAAATGTACAGAGAACCTTCACGGAGCGCATAACGGAGATAAAACACCTCAATTACTGGGAGCGCTTGAGGTTCCTGAACCTGTATTCCCTGGAACGCAGGCGGGAGAGATACATGATTATATACACCTGGAAAATCCTAGAGGGACTAGTACCGAACTTGCACACGAAAATCACTCACTTCGAAAGCAAAAGACTTGGCAGACGATGCAACATCCCCCAATGAAAAGCAGGGGTGTCACTAGCACGTTAAGAGACCATACAATAAGTGTCAGGGGCCCGAGACTGTTCAACTGCCTCCCAGCATACATAAGGGGGATTACCAACAGACCCCTGGCAGTCTTCAAGCTGGCACTGGACAAGCACCTAAAGTCGGTTCCTGACCAGCCGGGCTGTGGCTCGTACGTTGGTTTGCGTGCAGCCAGCAGCAACAGCCTGGTTGATCAGGCTCTGATCCACCAGGAGGCCTGGTCACAGACCGGGCCGCGGGGGCGTTGACCCCCGGAGCTCTCTCCAGGTAAACTCCAGTGTTAAGTGAGCCGTTAATCAGACTATGGGTCAGCAATCTGAGTTTTTGTTTTAATGACCGAGACTCAAAATTTGGTCAATTCGAGAAATTCTGGTATAATCCTAACACCACAGGACTAGATAAACAATGAATGACATGCCCATGCACTCTGCCCCAGGCCCAGACTCGTGGAACTCCGTGTTCATCAAGAACTACAAGAAACCCCGTTCACGTGCATTAAATATTCTGTGGAGAGAGGGCATAGACAAGGGGTCATCCCACAGCCACTAAAAACAACAGATATAGCCCCACTTCACAAAAGTGGCAGTAAAGCAATTGCAAAGAATTACAGGCCGATAGTACTACTGTCCCACATCATAAAAATCTTTGAAGGGGTTCTAAGAAGCAAGATCGCCAACCACTTGGATACCCAATAATTGCACAACCCAGGACAGCGTTGATTTAGACCAGGTCATTGCTGCTTCTCACAACAACTGGACCACTATGACATGGTCTTTGATGCACTGAAGGACAAGCAAAATGTGGATGTAGTATACACAGACTTGCAAAAGCCTTCGACAAGTGTGATCATGGTGTAATGGTGCACAAAATGAGCGATAAAGGAATAATAGGAAAAGTAGGTAGATGGATCTATAACTTCCTGACAAGTAGGACACAAAGAGTAATTAGAGTCGAGTCATTGGCGGATACAGTGAAAAGCTGTTCCACAAGATATAATACTCACTCCCATCCTTTTCCTCATCCTTATATCTGAAATAGATAGAGATGTAAGCCACAGCACCGTGTCCTCCTTTGCTGATTATACCAGAATCTGCATGAGTGTCATCCATTGAGGACACTACAAATATCCAAGCGGACGTAACCGAGTCTTTAATGGGCGTCAGAAAACAGTATGAAGTTCATTGGAGACGAATTTCAACTACTCCGCTATGGAAAACTCGAGGATTTAAAAACTAGATCAGAGTATAAAGCAAATTTCAACCACACAATAGAACGAAAAGCTGATTTGAAGGACCTGGGAGCGATATCAAAGATATCTAAAAAAAATCACAACGATGTCTCTACCACATCTAACAGGAAAATGATAGGATGGATAATGAGAACCTTCAAAACTAGGGATGCTAAGCCAATGATGATTCCTTCCAACCGCTTGCTTTCTCTAGGCTGGAATTCTGCTGTACACAAACGGCCCCTTTTAAGGCAGGCGAAATTGCAGGCCTGGATAATATACAAAGAATTTTCACTGCATGTATAAGTACCATAAAGTACCTAAACTACTGGGAACGGTTGAAGTCCCTTGACCTGTACTCTGTGGAATGCAGGCGAGAAAGATACTTTGAAAATCTTAAGAGAACCAGTCCCAAATATGCACACGAAAATCACTCCCTACTAAAGCAAGACTTAGTGGGTGGTGCAACATCCTCCTAATGAACAGCAGGAGCTCTAAGAGACAACACAATAAGTGTCCGGGGCCCAAGACTGTTCAACTGCCTCCCAGCATACATAGGGGAGATTACCAAAAGACCTCTGGCTATCTTCAAGAAGGAGCTGGACAGGCACCTCAAATCAGTATCTGACCAACCGGGCTGTGGTTCGTACGCTGGTTTACATGCGGCCAGAACACCCTCCAGGTATATGCACAAGTCCGGGCTTATAAGATAATATAAGGACCCAAATAGAAACAAGTGTATTTAGGTACAGGTACACATAAGTACAATTATTATACCTAGTAACATATGTGTAAATTACCTGGAGAGAGTTCCGGGGGTCAACGCCCCCGCGGCCCAGTCTATGACCAGGCCTCATGATGGATCAGAGCCTGATCAACCAGGCTGTTACTGCTGGCTGCACGCAATCCAACGTACGAACCACAGCTCGGCTGGTCAGGTGCTGACTTTAGGTGCTTGTCCAGTGCCTGGTTGAAGACAGCCAGGGGTCTATTGGTAATCCCCCTTATGTATGCTGGGAGGCAGTTGAACAGTCTCGGGCCCCTGACACTTAAAAAGGTCAGACAAAGTGACTTATCTACCTTGGAGTCCCTAAATATCGATTTGGTTATCTTAGGTAATTTACACTGTAAATAAAAAAAGGCACAATACCGTGACCGGAACGATACACAAATAACCCGCACATAAAAGAGAGAATCTTACGACGACGTTTCGGTCCGACTTGGACCATTTACTATGTAAATGGTGATAAATTAGACACATGTACAACTCCTTTGTATGGACTGATGAAGCCACTGTGTGGCGAAACGTTTCCTCAATAAAGATACCCAAGAGTTGTACATGTGTCTAATTTATCAACATGTCGGTTCTCTGAACCATTCATTTGTAAATGGTCCAAGTCGGACCGAAACGTCGTCGTAAGATTCTCTCTTTTATGTGCGGGTTATTTGTGTAATTTACACTGTACCTTGGTTAATTTACTCATGTTAATAAGTATGATAACCGTATTTATGTGTACCTGTGCCTAAATAAACTCATCTTATTCACTATATACCCTGGTATGATACGTGGCAGTATGATAGTATAATAATTTATTACAGGGATTCCAATGGCAATAATTCACTTTGACTTTTTTGGGTTATCCTAGGTAATTTACACCCTTGTGTTATTAGGTATGATAATTGTGTATATATATACCTGTACCTAAATAAACTCAGAGAGTGAGTATATAGCCAGGTATAATACATGGCAGTGTGGTATTGTAAGATATTACAAGGGCCCCATTGGAAATAAGTCAATTTTTTTGGGTTATCCTAGGCAATTTACATCACTGTAACTAGGTATAATAATTGTAATTATGTGTATATATGCCTAAATACCCAGAGTAAGTATATAGCCAGGTATAATACGTGGCAGTGTGATATTGTAAGATATAAGAAGGACCCTTGGTCTGATTTTTTTGGGTTATCCTAGGCAATTTACACCCGTGTAGCAGTGTTATTAGGTATGATAATTGTGTATATATATGCCAGTAGGTAAATAAAGTGAGAGAGTAAGTATATACCCAGGTATAATACGTGGCAGTGTGGTATTGTAAGATATAAGGACCCTTGGTCTGACTTTTTTGGGTTATCCTAGGCAATTTACACCCGTGTAGCAGTGTTATTAGATATGATAATTGTGTATATATATGCCAGTAGGTAAATAAAGTAAGAGAGTAAGTATATAGCGAGGTATAACACGTGGCAGTGTGGTATTGTAAGAAAGGTTGCCTGGGGGAGGCACAATACGTGGCCAGCATTCACAACCTCAACTTGCCTTAAATCTACCTTCAAAAATTACATTTCACCTCTTCTAGCTAACACCAACCACGTTAAACAAAATTCTCACTACCAGATAAAATGCAGCAAATTTAATTTTCACCTCCATAGTGTTTAAATAAACAATTAATAAAGATATAGCATTTATAGAGTAAATATAAGAAGGAAAATCAGTGTAGCAGAGTGTCAGGATGACGCCGCGGTGGAGCTGGGGACTCTGTCTTTTACTCGTTATTATCGCTTGTGAAGCTGGGTAAGCCACTTTTGAGTACTTTACACATATTTTTGAGAGCATAACCCAACTACCGTAATTCATAATTTTTGTATTAATCGTCTGTGTTAGCCATAATAAGGTACATGAGGTGATTTGTCCTCATCAGCTGATGCCCTGTCAGTCCTCTTTATTTATCTAATTTCTCCCATGACCGGCTGTTTAAAATATATTTTTAGGGTCTGGCAAGCTAGAATAAGATATCTAGTTTGAAATGATAACATGCATGGGTCTAAAATGTAAGTAATTGTTGTATTTAGCGAGGTATTAAGGTAGTGGAGGAGGACCAATCAGCGGGAGACACATTATTCCCTACAGTGGCCGCCGCTTTTAAATGTTCCTCACCTGTGTAACTTTATTTAAGTATAACTACACTTAAATACACTTATATAAGTTATTATATATATGGTAATGGGTGTAAATTACCAAGGGTAATCCAGGAAAGTCAAAGTGGCTTATTTCCAATGGGGTCCTTGACTCCCATTAGGGTCCTTGATTTATTTCCATTGAGGTCCTTGGCTTTCATTGGGTCCTTGATTTATTTCCATTGGGTCCTTGGCTTTCATTGGGGTCCTTGACTTCCATTGGGGTCCTTGATTTATTTCCATTGGGGTCCTTGGCTTCCATTGAGGTCCTTGGCTTCCATTGAGGTCCTTGACTTCCATTGGGGTCCTTGATTTATTTCCATTGGGGTCCTTGGCTTCCATTGAGGTCCTTGACTTCCATTGGGGTTCTTGATTTATTTCCATTTGGGTATTTTTATTAAACAAGTTTAATGGGTTTCACTCAAAATAAAACAAAGTACATTACCCATTTCGTGCTTTACCTCCTACCTCATCTATAAATAATAATTGTACCTCACCTAAATTCTGAATCTTCTCGTAAATTCTGAATCTTCTCGTAAATTCTGAATCTTCTCGTGAATTCTGAATCTTCTCGTGAATTCTGAATCTTCTCGTGAATTCTGAATCGTCTCGTGAATTCTGAATCTTCTCGTGAATTCTGAATCTTCTCGTGAATTCTGAATCGTCTCGTGAATTCTGAATCGTCTCGTGAATTCTGAATCGTCTCGTGAATTCTGAATCGTCTCGTGAATTCTGAATCGTCTCGTAAATTCTGAATCTCGTGAATTCTGAATCTTCTCGTAAATTCTGAATCTTCCTGTAAATTCTGAATCGTCTAAATTATGTATCTTCTAAACTATGAATCCTCACCTAAACTGTGAATCCTCACCCAAACTATGAATCCTCACCCAAACTATGAATCCTCACCCAAACTGTGAATCCTCACCTAAACTGTGAATCCTCACCCAAACTATGAATCCTCACCCAAACTATGAATCCTCACCCAAACTATGAATCCTCACCCAAACTATGAATCCTCACCCAAACTATGAATCCTAACCCAAACTATGAATCCTCACCCAAACTATGAATCCTCACCCAAACTATGAATCCTCACTCAAACTATGAATCCTCACCTAAACTATGAATCCTCACCCAAGCTATGAATCCTCACCCAAACTATGAATCCTCACTCAAACTATGAATCCTCACCTAAACTATGAATCCTCACCCAGACTATGAATCCTCACTCAAACTATGAATCCTCACCCAAACTATAAATTCTCACCTAAACTATGAATCCTCACCTAAACTATGAATCCTCACCCAGACTATGAATCCTCACCCAGACTATGAATCCTCACTCAAACTATGAATCCTCACCCAAACTATGAATCCTCACCTAAACTATGAATCCTCACCTAAACTATGAATCCTCACCTAAACTATGAATCCTCACCTAAACTATGAATCCTCACATAAGCTATAAATCCTTGCCTGCCATCTCACTTTTCACATACAGTACTATAAGGGCTATCCTAGGTAATTTACATGTGTACTATGTATGTTAATTTGTGTAACTGTATTTGTTATACCAAAATAAACTTACAGTATCTTCTAGCCAATAGCCACCAAGTTCTTTCCCAATAAATTTTTGTCAAAGTCAATTATTTATTTATTATTTATTAACACACTGGCCGATTCCCACCAAGGCAGGGTGGCCCGAAAAAGAAAAACTTTCACCATCATTCACTCCATCACTGTCTTCCCTACAAATTGTCACAACCTCTCTGTTCTCGTTTAAATTACTAATTCCCCACCTAGCCAGTATGATGGCCTACAGCACCTAGATTCGCAACTTAACCTTAAATGGTCCAAACGTATATATTCGTTTTTTCAACATCTGAAAGTATGTAAAAAAATGTAGATCTTTTTTGTTTTACGTTTGAAAACGTGTAAAAAAACTTTTATCTACATTTTTTTTTTTGTTATATTTGAAAATATGTAAAAAAAAGTAGATCTACTTTTGTAGCAATACGAATTTGAACATTGATCTCTTTGGACCGTTTAAGGGTTAAATGCTATTTTTTTAGTCTATCTTTCTATACAGAATAATTATAGCTGTTATAATTTTGTTATGTTTCTCAATGGAAATAAGTCACTTCGACTTTTTTGGGTTATCCTAGGTTCTCTACACATATGCTGCTATGTATGATAATCTGTGTAACTGTATTTGTGTATACCTGAATAAGCTAACTTACTTAGGTACTTATTTATTGATAGATGTAGAGGGGAACCAAGTATGTACCAGTACGGTATTGAGATATGCCCATTTGACAAATGCTCTACCAGTGAGCTACATTTGTTCCTTCGTACAATAAATAAAAAGGATGAGTTGTTAATTATAATAGAGCTCTGACAGTGTTTATATCTGATTAGTGTACACCTGTGTAGATTTTTAAGTACTGTACCAGTATTACTTCTGAATGAGGATGAGGAATCCATCATAGATTTGCTTGTTATTTTGTGCTCATGGTAATTTCAAAGTAAAATTGCATTAACGTTTCGATTTTTTAATAGTTTACTTTTAATTACGAGGTTTTTGTGTAATGTTGTTAATTATGGATTAATTATATTTGCTCTTCTCTTTATTCAGGAGAGATTTCTACAAGATCTTAGGTGTACCTCGTAGTGCAAATGTAAACCAGATAAAAAAGGCATATCGTAAGTTAGCAAAGGAATATCACCCTGACAAGAACAAAGACGACCCCAATGCTGAAGATAAATTTAAGGATTTGGGAGCAGCTTATGAGGTTCTTGTTGATGATGAAAAGAGACAAAAGTATGACAGGTATGTAAATAAAACAAAATACGTACAGTGGACCCCCGCTTTACGATCATCTCCCAATGCGACCAATTATGTAAGTGTATTTATGTAAGTGCATTTGTACCTGTATGTTTGGGGGTCTGAAATGGACTAATCTAATTCACAATATTCCTTATGGGAACAAATTCGTTCAGTACTGGCACCTGAACATACTTCTGGAATGAAATAATATCATAAACCGGGGGTCCACTGTATTGCCATAGTTCAATTTATTGACATGCTGTGTATTATTCAGATGTTGAAGATTGACACTTATGCACCATATGGGAATCTTTATTTAGGAAACGTTTCGCCACACATTGGCTTCATTAGTCCAATACAAAGCAGAGAGGTGCAAGAAGAGGGGGGAGATTGAGGTAATCAGTCCTTCAGCCTGGAGTCGATGTGTTCAGTCCATCAATCTTGTAGAATGTACAGCATAGGGTGCATAAGTGTCTCAATCTTCAACTTGTCGGTTTTCAAAACCATTCATCACATTATTCAGATGTACTCAGTGATATATCTAAATTGTTTCCTGGGATCTGCTCTTCCTTCTTACCCCACAAGGAAGGTTCCTTGATGCTGGTGAAGGACTCTTAGTTCAGGAATGGGTCTGCCTCTCCCTTCCTTGCATCAGACTTGAATATCTGCCATTTTCCCAGGCACTGTCATCCCTATGGGTTGAGCACTCTCCATAAATGCAATAATGATGATTTTCCTTCCCTTTCATGGCCTAGTCTATGCACAGGCTTCTGGTTTGCAGCTTAATCAAGCAACCTGTTAGTGCTTGTAGTTCATTGTAAATACATACCACAGTTTGGATGATTATGGATGGTGTTAGTTACTGTACATATTTTAATTTTCCAGATGTAAACTATGATTTTTCCCTTTCTTGCCTGAATTATGTCTGGTAATATTTCATGAAGTCGATTAAAAAATGATATAGACCGTATACAGAACAAGTCAGATTTTCTTAATTTGCAGTAATTACTTCCATTAGGTTCTTTTACTGATGTCCATTTTACCTGTGCCTCTGAAGTTTTAAAGTAAATTTGTTTATATATACTAGTGATAATTTCTTTAAGCAATGTTTTTGTCAGGAAGAATAAGTGTGAAATATATTAATTTAGTTTTTACAGTGTTTTAACATATGTACTTGAAGCATTTCCTTCAATGCTGAGCTATGATAAAACTATATTCTGTAGGTGTGGAGAAGAATGTGTAGCCAAAGAAGATGGCTTTGGAGGAATGGATCCCTTCGCCAGTTTCTTCGGTGATTTTGGTTTTGGCTTTGGTGGTGGTCAGCCAAGAGAACGTGAAGTACCAAAAGGTGGAGATGTGACCATGGACATGGCAGTAACACTGGAAGAACTGTATGTAGGAAACTTTGTTGAGGTAAATAAATTTCATGTAAGATTACATGTACAACTAGCATACTGATTCATTATATATTGTAGGTTTAAAAGCCTGCATACTTCAAAATTGAGAAATTATTTGGTTCCAATATCGTCTGATTATTGACATCTCTATTTTTACTTTCTTTCCTGGAAGCTTCTTAGCTGCTGTATAATCTTCGGGTTTAACACTTGCTTAGGAAATATAATGCTGTGATAATAAGCAGAGGTTTGATTATCGAAAAATTTGCCAGAGACATTGTAAATGTAGTCAAACAGATAATTAATACGGGTAAATGTAGCATAGTTTAATCAGGTTATAACAGTTTATGGCTTCTGTATTGCGCAAGATAAATATGCATGAATCTTTTCAGATGGTACGAAATAAACCGGTAGCTAGAGCAGCAACAGGTACACGACGCTGTAACTGTCGTCAGGAGATGGTTACTAGACAGTTGGGTCCTGGACGGTTTCAGATGACTCAGCAGCAAGTGTGTGATGAATGCCCTAATGTCAAGTATGTAAGCATGCATTTTTCTATTTTTGTTGTGGGAATTATTTGCATAGTGCAATTTAAAATTCTGTAAAGTGGTCCTTAATTTATTTTTTATTCACAAATTGGTGCATAGTTAAATAAGCAGTAGAGTAATTACAATACATAAAATAGTGTAATGATATTGGAAAGCATTTTTTGATTTGTAACTTTTCTGACAAGACTGCATTAATAAAATGTATGTTTTTAACACTGGCTGTGTCCCACCAAGACAGGGGTGACCTGAAAAAGAAATACTTTCACCATCATCACTCTCTTGCCAGAGGTGCACAGATATGATAGTTTAGATGCCCCTCCAAATAGCAGATATCCTTAACCCCTCCAAGAGTGCAAAGATTTATATTTGCTGTTACATTGTCTTATTCATATATATTTTTCTTTACAGGTTAGTGAATGAAGAAAGAACTTTAGAATTTGAGATTGAACCTGGCATGGTTGATGGACAAGAGCATCGCTTCATTGGTGAAGGTGAACCCCACATTGATGGCGATCCTGGCGATCTCATCATTCGTATAAAAACAATGCCACACGAAAGGTCAGCTATATGTGCTTAATTTGGTTATCTGTACCATTGATGTCTGAAATAGTGCTCCAAATTTTTCAGGGGAAGATAGCCTTGTATAATATTTTTGCTTTCTGGTTTAAAAAAAAAAAAAATCCTTCAAATGAATGCTAACTACTTCCAACTGTTGGATTGTGTATTGCATAAATACAGTATAAAGAATGATAATTATCTTGACAGGAATTCACTAGTCAGAAAACACATGGAAAGATGAAGAATTAGATACATGTGCAGCATCTAGGTATCTTTACTGGAAACGTTTTACCATCTAGTGGCTTTATCAATACAAACAGTGATTATCTATGAGTGAGGTGAAAGTGTTGAATGATGATGATGAAAGTATTTTCTTTTTGGGATTTTTTCTTTATGGGTCACCCTGCCTCGGTGGGAGACGGCAGACTTGTTGAAAAAGAAATGAAAGAACTTTATGCAACTGTTTACCATACATGTACAAATAGATGGAAAGAAACTGGGAAGTATTGTAACAACAATTAAGAAAATGGACAGACTGGGACTGTTTATTGAAAGGTGAATTTGCTTTTGGATAGTGTAGGGAAGAAAGTAGTCGATGGTTAATGTTTTTTATAAATACAGTATTTCGGATCATTTTTTATTTCATCCTATACAGTTACACACTGGGTTGCATATGATGAAATTTGATTTCTGAAAGAATTAAATTTTTTACATTTTATTTGCAGATTTGAGCGTCGAGGTGATGATTTGTACACAAATGTTACATTATCCCTGCAAGAGGCTCTCTTAGGATTTGAGCTTAATATCCCACATCTTGATAAGCACATGGTAAGGGAAAACTATTTGTAATGGATTAATGAAATATAGAATAAGAGTAAATTAAATGTAATTGGACTTGTTTTATTTAGAACTGATGAACTGGAAAGCATTGCAAAAAAGTGTTCAAATCTACAAGGAAAGAAAATGAGCTTTTTCAAATAGGAAAGTGAATCTTGGCACCAAAAATCTGAGCAGAAAGACTCTTCATCTATAAATGTATGATGCGGTCATTGGGGTGAGCTACAGTATGTGTAATGGAATAATATATATACCTTTGTTTTGAATAGAATTGCAGTATAATCTTGTATATTGCACGTCCAGGGATTGTATTTTAAATAAATTGTAAGTGACTGGTTGGTTGTGTCGTAAAGCTAAAAAAAATAAGTTAGGTGATGCAGGAAAGCTATTAAAACAGTTACACTGTAATTACACGTTCCCATGTCTTTAACTTGTGTATCTATTGTAGCTGTGTTTCTATAATTGTTGAATATGTTGGTGATTGATAATGAAGTGTGAAAGTTATTAAACAAAGCTGAGTAGTGAAGATATGATATTGACTGTGGCACAGTAAGGAAAAAAGTTTCTGGGTTTTTTTAGGGCTACCACTTCATATGTTTTGAGCTTTATTGGCCCTCCATACTGGAAGCAGCAAGGCTTTAGAAGCTCAAGGAGATGTAGTCCATGATAAGCAACAGCCACCACCACCTCCCATCATTTTATTACGATGCTTCTGCATTTTTCTTGGTTATTTCTTGAAGGGCTTTGTTTTTTTTATCTCATTGCTGTTTAAATCCCAAAGCCCTTCCTCCCTCCCTCCCTTTCTTCCTCCCTCCCTCCCTTTCTTCCTCCCTCCCTCCTTTCTTCCTCCCTCCCTCCTTTCTTCCTCCCTCCCTCCTTTCTTCCTCCCTCCATCCCTTCCTCCCTCCCTCCCTCCCTCCCTCCCTCCCTCCCTCCATCCCTTCCTCCCTCCCTCCCCTCAATTTTTTCCCTCCCTTCCACTATCTTCCCTCTTTTTTGCTTCCCAACCCCCATTCCCTCCATTCTCCTTCCTCTGTCTCCTGCATTTTTCTTCTGTCACTTTCTCTTTTCTTCCTCCTCTTTTCTTCAATCCCTCTTTCTTCCTTTTCTCACTTCTCTTGTTTCTTTCTCTCTCCTTTGTTTCCCCTCTTCACTGACTCCTTCCTTCCCCTTCGTGACACAGACAATAGAGAGATATTCAACAATCTTGAATTTCTTTCTGATAATGTGGAATGTATTGTGTACCTGTGTGATTACAGTATACCTGTAACTACTACCACTACTGCTTCTACTACTACCACCACTACCTCTTCCTGTCTATATATACCCGTCCTGCTCCACTTCTGGTTAGTGTGACTCTGTAAATGGTCCAAGTCGGACCGAAACGTCGTCGTAAGCTCCTCTCTTCTATGTGCGGGTTATTTGTGTATAGCTTGCAAAGATTTTCTATCTCTGCAGCCTCACATGGGCCAAGATTTTCAGTTGGTTGCCTGTTCAGTCAGGCTCGTGTTTATTATTAAATATGTATTTACATGCTACATATGGTGCCACATTTGTTTTAGGTGCACATTGTACGAGAGAAACCAACGTGGCCCGGAGCTCGAATTCGTAAGAAGGGAGAAGGAATGCCTAATTACGAAAATAATAATCTGTATGGTATTCTCTACATTACGTTTGACGTGGAATTCCCAAAGAATGAATTTAGCGAAGAAGATAAAGAAGGTAAGGTCAATTATAATTTTCTAAATTCTTTATTTGTAGCAGTCCACTTGATGTTAGGTGCCTTGGAAAATATGTACTTCATTGGGGAAAGTAAATTGAATACCCCCTTTTTTTTTTTTTTTTTTTTTTTTACACTGGCTGTCTCCCACTGAGGTAAGGTGACCCGAAAAAAAAATCTTAGACAATCATTTACACTGTCACTGTTTTGCCAGAATGTCATAGCTAAATACTGCTCATGTGGGGATGCTGATTGGATCACTAGAGGCAAGGTTTCTTGTTGTAGTGACCAGTCTTACATTGTAGAGTACCATTTGAAAATTTGATTGCCTGTCCATAATTTGGTTAATGTGATCATTTCCTAAAAGATACGACTTGCTTAGGACTCTCACTATAAATTTTTCATGTTTAAAGAAAAGACGTGTGGAAAATGGGATAATAGTTTTCAAGAATGTATAAAGAACGATCATCAGATTTCGATAAGACTTTCAGCAAATTTTAGGTCGTGGCTTCCACCTTGAAAGTACATTCAAGAAATAAACAAAATGCCGGAGAGTTAACTAACAATATTTTGCCAACTTTTTCCTTTCATCAGTATTTCGTTAGTAGACAGTAATCGTCCAGAGACGTACTTCAGCCCTGCCAAATGAGTGTGACATGGTAACCCATTAATTTTTTGTATTCTGACAGGATTTCTGCTCCTTTCTTTGTTTCACGAACACTTAATATCACGGGTAAATCTTAGAAACCTCTACAGTACTTGCATTCAGTTTACACACCTTTACTTTCCTGTGTGCTTCCAACTAGTTCTTAATACTGTCATATATCCTTTCCAACCTAGGTGACCTGAGCTAAGACTGGACCATGGGGAAAACAATTCCCAGGACCACTTAACCCTTTCAGGGTCCCCAGGCCCTCTCCCAGACTCGTTCTCAGGGTCACCCAAATTTCAAGAAAAAAAATATTATATTTTCTTATGGAAAGATAGAGAATCTTTTCCTGATCATAATGACACCAGAAGTATGAAATTTGATGGAAAACTTACGGAATTATGCTCTCAAAGTTAGCACTCTCGACAATGTTTATGCATCGGCGATTTTGCCCACTTTGAGCCCTATTTTCGGCCAATTCCAGTGTACTAGTCGACAAAAATCATAACTATTTCGCTGGAACTCCATTTTTTTTATCGAATGAGTACAAGAAACCACTCGTTTACCGATTTCAACTATCCAATACAGTGGTCAGAATTTAGCAATTTTGCCAATTTCACACAAATTTCAAAAGATGCCAAATTCCAAATAGGGTCCAGAATAAACAAAAAAGACATTCCTGGCACTAAAATAACATTTCCTCTGTTCATTAGTCACGTCCCCATGCCCCTCTTACATTCTTTTGCTTTCCACTTGGAATTTTTATTCTCAAAAAATAGAAGATTTACTGTTATGCAGACTACTGCATTAGTGTAGAAATGGTATAAATAATATCAGCGCACTTGTGAAAGAATATTACTCACCAATTGACATGTATTGGACGCTTAGCATGATTTGTTTACTTTTGAACTTTGGTAAAAATCGAACATTTCTGCTACTTTGAGCTCAGTTTCAACGTGTCGGTTCTCTGAACCATTGATCTACAATCCTGTCAGACACTGCAACTTCTTGGGATCTTAATACTTGGGAATTCTTCGCTTGCCTAACCCTTGGGCACGACCTACTTCCACATTGAACAAATGTGACACCACCTAAGACTGTTGCACCTCTCCTTCCTACGGTTTGTAAGCTCCTTCTCCGCACTTATGCCGTATTCTATTCAAGATTGATGGACTGACCACATCGACTCAAGGCTGAGGGACTGATTACCTCATTCTCCTCCTGTTCTTCAAGATTCTCCTTTGTATGGGCTGATGAAGCCACTGTGTGGCAAAACGTTTCCTCAGTAAAGATACCCAAGAGTTGCACATGTGTCTAATTTATCAACTTTTCATTGTAAAACCAGTCAAAATCATCTCAATTTCTGTAATATGTCTTCCATTCTATTAAATGAGACCAGGAAAACTAGAGTACAATAATAAATACCATACGAAAATACAGTGCAAAGTCGCTGTTTTAATCCAAAAAGTCGGCTTTTTTTTTTCTCATTACGCATTTGCTGCAGGATTTTTTTTATACTGCGCACACTGACCACATAGACCCATTCTTTCATATGTAGGCCTACCAGCTTTCTCTCACTAGATTTGAGGGTGCTAGAATTTAGGCGTACTAGTACGCCAAAAACCCTGGTGCGTAAGCCGTACTAGTACGTATGTCTGAAACCCTGAAAGGGTTAACAGATAAGCTTGCAAACATAATTGAATGCTGTACAGTATTTGAAAGCAGCATGAATGACATTAATATTTTGGATAATATGCAGAATGCAGGAGTTGCTCAGCTTAGAAACATCCCCAGTTACAAGCATCTGCATTTATGAACAAGACTCTTAACCACCAATTACATTTTCACTTCTGTTGATATGCAGTACAAACATGTGAAACGTAACTATTATTTGCACAGTACATGTATTAATGATTTAAAATAACCTGTAGATTAAAACCTTAGGAATGCAGCTCATTTGTAAGCTGAGGGTCTTCTATATAAAAAGAAATGGTTATAAAATTTACTTCATTAATTTATTAATCTTTCTTTTCAGCTCTAAAGAAGATTTTAAAACAAGATTCCATAGGAAAAGTCTACAATGGTTTAAGGGGCTACTAATTTATATATAAAATTAGATGTTTTGTACAGATTGTTATATTTGTGTGTGGATTTATTAATGCAGTGGAGAATGGATGATTACTTCAGTCTTATACAAGATGTTTTCCTCCTTTTGTAGGAATTTTACAAAATGAAAGTGAAAAAGACATCCCTTGATTGTGTATAACTGAAAATCGACAAAAAAAAAAATTTCTTTCGTGCTTTGAAAAAATAACATGGTTGTAAATATTAATGTGGTACAAAAAATGTATTTGTACCATGAATAGACTGTTACAGTAAAATCTCAGGTGAATATAAAATAAAAGTTTGACAATGGTTCTCATAGACATGTGTGCACAACCAGAAGGTCATAAGTTTCCTATATGCATGAATCATGAAATTGTAATGACACAATTGCAAACAAACCATATCATGGGCGGATTGAACACATGACAAATGAGTCGCTCGCCACGAGTTCAATCCCTGCCTGTGGCATGGTAAGTTTGGTTTACCTTTTACCTCTTTAAAGAGTCGAGATTTTTTTTGTAATATTCCTTAAAAACCACTATCAAATGAACATATGGTTCAATGAAACTGTGACCTATTTCTTTTCAGTAATAGAAATAAATTTTTTTTCCTAGCTCCTGTTTTTTTTACAAAAGGGAAACTAGTTTCATTTTGCCGTGTTCTATTTGTAGTGATGTGGGGTATAATTAATGTAGGTACAGTTTTTGCTGTGTTCTAAGGATTTCTGTATTGTGTGATTGGTTAAAACAGAGTCACAATTTAGTTGATTGGAACTTTTTTTTTTTTGTGGTGACACTTGCTAATTTCGTTAGCAAAATGTTGCTATTAATGGGTTATACTACATGCGGTAATTTGATGCATTTTAAGAATGGGACAGAGAAACGATAAATTGTCTTGGGTTAATAGTCAAATCTACTTTGCAAGAAATTCAATAATCATAAAATAAAAATATGCATACTTTATTATACTACTACTATACTATTATGGTCATAGTGAAAAACAAAGGATTATCTATTAGGCAATTTTTTTTACTGGTTTTACTCTATTTAAAATTTGCTTTCTTCCACTGCCAACACGTACAATTGTTTCTTCTCCCTACAAAACAAAACTATAGAGCATATATAATTTTAATTTAAATTTGTAATCAAATATCACAATCCATTGTTGAGCCACTTAATTGCAACGACACTTGACTTTCCAAATGAGGCCACTATACATACCCACTCCAAAGGCAAGTCTAACATGAAAAACCACTCTTCTGCTCTGATCTAATACACATGCAAGTGCTTGCCAGATGTTAATGCCCTAAGTACCTCTTGCCCTTCCAACCCTTGCTTGGTCATCCCTTGTGCCTTCCATCCTATCCTATCTTTATACATCTCGTACTACTATCTCAATAACTCTCTCCAACTCGTTGAAATAGCTGTACTTTATTATACCATTAAACTTCAAATTTCTGTATTTATTTTTTTATTTTTGAACACTGGCTGTCTCCCACCAAGGTAAGGTGACCCGAAGAGGAAACTTTCACCATCATTCACACTATCACTGTCTTGCCGGAGGTACACAGATACAACAGTTCAGATGTCACTCCAAACAGCAAATGCATATCTCTAACCTCTCCTTTCTTATTTTCTGCATAATATTTACTCCACAACTTGAACATTACATACATACTGCCTCTAACCATTGCCCCAGATTTTTGTATATAGTAGCACTATAGCTATTATGCTCAGATAAATTTTCCTATTTTGCTTCCATTGACATAATTTTCTTTGAAAAAAATTAACCTTATCATTCACAGACCCTTCTGCTGATACATTCACTCCCAGATTTATGAACATCCTTTATACGCTTCCTTCCAATTTGACTTTTTTTTTCTTTTCTTACTTCTAATTCTCATCGTCATGCTTTTTTAACTTAAACTTTTACTCACCCTTTAAAATGATTCTGCTAATCTTAGCAGCAACTTTTCAGAATATCTTAATAGCACTGATGTTTTAGGGTTAGTGCATAAACTGATTGTAATAATGATAATAATGACTCACGAAATTGTAATGACACGATTGCAAACAAACTATACCATGGGCGGGGATAGAACCCGCAATCAGAGAGTCAAAACTCCAGACCATCGTGTTTTGAGACTCATCCCCGCCCATGGTACGGTTTTTTTTTTTTAATGATGATAATCTTATAGCACTGTTGTCTGCAAACATTTGTGACAAATCCCACACTGTAACTGTATATCATCTTAATGTCTTTATGACCACACTTCTTCAAAACAAAATAATTTAAGATTCTGGGTAGCCAGAAAGATCATATATAGTTTTAAGATTTATAGGTATGTATTTAATACAGTCGGTGCTGATTGGCTCCCGTTACAGCATTAGCACTTGACCTGAAATTTCATGCGTATTATTTTCTTTGCAAAGCTCATTCTGTGATAATCTTTTTTGGAAATGTATTGTTTATTATTAGGATAATACATGGCATAAATTCTCCTTCACCTTGTATTTCACAGCTTGAGGATTATTAATTTATAAGGAAAATATATCACTATTTTGCACTTTTGCTGCATTTAGAATCCATGTACTAAATAAAATATGCATTTAAATCCATTTGGAATTCACAGTTTGGTACCTTGGATTAAGTCTGACTCACAAAATCACAATAACATGATCGCAATTAAATCAGGGAACGGGTGAGCTTGAATACACTGGCCTGTGGGGTTTAGAACACTTAGCATGGGTTCAAGTCCCCACCCATTCCATGATTTGGATGAAGTCTGTTGGTATGATACTAGTTTTTAAACACGACTTTCGAGCTGTTTAGAAAATCAATTACAATACTGTACATAAAAGAATGAAGATAGCAAGACTTGTGAAAACCAAAATTTTTGCAATGTGTAGGAAAGCAAAGGTCATTAGAGTAAAATGGTAATGAGTGTAGCCAGGAGAAATGTTGAACTGTTTTATAATACTCTTTAAAGTTTCTAGGGTTAGCAACAGCACCAGTATTCTACCTAAGGTCAGTATGTGGTAAAAAAAATTAACACTAATGTCGTAAACAAAATCAATGTCACACATTTTTTCATGAACATCCAAACCAGAAAATGCTTAATTTGAGTGATGGAGAATGGGATGTTAAATTCATTACTTGCAGCAAATATGATTTGGGTATCCATTATTTTCACTTCTAGTGCTGTATTTCATAAGGATCTTATTAAATTTTTTAATGTTAGCTGTACATTTAAAGTTTGAGGAGTGTAAAACTATTTATATGAACATTTAGGAATAATTCATCAGACAACAGATAAGATACTTGCAAACATAAGAAGTGGCTATATTTTTGTCTGCATAAGCTATGTTTGAGTGATAAATGCATACTATGAGACCACTGAGTGAATGTGTCAAGACTGCTGTGGTGTGGTTAATAAATCGAAATAAAATGTAATTGTACAAGTTCTTGTTTTGTCTAATTTGCCTTTAGGATATTGCATTTTAAGGTTCAATACTACTTTCCAGGCAAGAGAAGAGAATAGAATCAGTGTGTTCTGTTTGTGGTTAAATACACGAGTGGGTTTGGACCTGACTAGCTTGTGCTAGAAGATATGATGCTGTGCTTCTTAAGTGGATGTGACCTGACCAGACTAGGTTGGGTCATTGGCTTAAACCAGTAGGACACTTGGACCTGTCTCACATGGCCCAGTAGGTCTGCTGCAGTGTTCCTTTTTTCTTGTGTACTCTCGGTATCGTGTTCTGTTATGGGAAGTTTTTTGTAATTTCCTCAATGGTTGGCAATAATGGGAGGTTATACTAGTTAAGGGCTCTTGATCCTAAGGATTGGAGCTACTCTCCCCATTAATGAAGCCCGATTACATAACATTCCAGGTGGTGTGTGAACCTTGCATATTTAGCCTTTATGAAGACTAGATAATAATAGTCTTCATCATTGCTTTGGCCTGCACTGGCTGGGTAGTCCCACCATAGGTGTGGATTTGTTTTCAAATATTAAAATAATGGGAATTCCCACAACATATGGTTGACCAATGGGAAGTAGGCTTAATTTTATTTATTAACACATCGGCCATTTCCCACCAGGGCAGGATGACCTGAAAAAGAATGAACACAACCATTGTTCATTCCATCACTGTCTTGCCAGAGGCATGTGGAGAGTACAGTTCAAAAACTCCAGCATATTATAACCTCTGTAAAGCTCTAAAGGATGAGAGAAACCTTGACCCAGCTAAGCATTAAAAGTCCCCTTGCACTGGTTACATTTGCCAACTATAGTTTAAAGAAAGAGAAGAAGGGGACTAATTTTTTTAACGTTTCGGTTGTTTCCCACCAAGACAGGGTGACCCAAAAAGAAAGATAAAAAAAAACTTTCCTCATTCAACACCTTTCACCATCACTCATACATAATCGCTGTCTTTGCAGAGGTGCCCAGATATGACCGTTCAGATGTTCCTCCAAACTGCCAATATCCCAAACCCCTCCTGTAAAGTGCAGGCACTTTAATTCCCATTTCCAGGTCTCAAGTCCGGCTAACCGGTTTCTGAATCCCTTCACAAAACATTACCCTGCTCACACTCCAACAGCTCGTCAGGTCCCAAAAACCATTAATCTTCATTCACTCCTATCTAACACACACACACACACACACACACACGCACACGTACGTACGTGCGCGCGCTGGAAGTCCAAGCCCCTTGCCCACAAAACCACCTTTACTCCCTTCCTCCAACCTTTTCGGGGCTGACCCCTCCCCTGCCTTCCTTCCCCTGCAGATTTATACGCTCTCCAAGTCATTCTACTTTGTTCTATTTACTCTAAATGACCAAACCACCTCAACAACCCCTCTTCAGCCCTCTGACTAATACTTTTAATAACCCCACACCACCACCTAATTTCCACACCATGAATTTGCTACATAATATTTACACACATTGCCCTTAGGACATCTCCACTGCCTCTAGCTGCCTTCTCGCTGAAGCATTTACAACCCATGCTTCACAACTAATATACTGAAATAATATACTGATTAAACTTCAGAAATATAAATCAGAATGGCATATTACTTGCTTTGTAATCATGATTTCTATAATATGACCACCTTTGACATAGGCTTTCTATTTGACTTTTTGATAGCAACAGATTTATTGCACAAACTTTATACTTCCTTTAGCACTTGTCACCAAAGTTACTAATCTACCTCTTATACTTTCCTCCTGTGTTAGTCTTTGATCAAGCATGTTAAAAAAACAATCTTAAATTATCGTCACTTTCAATTAAGTGTAATTGGCATATTTTAGCTAAATGAGGAATGTCAAAAAATGCCTCCAACCACCATGGAAGCCAAAATATGAAATAATTTAGATTTTCGCGAACACCTTTAGTATGCCCTAACCTAATGCGTTGTATGACCCTTTTGGGTTTAGCGCTTAGTTATGATTATAGTAATGTTGGTAGAATTACTGATAATACGTTAAGTAAGAGGATACAAGTGAAACTAATGCAATGTTTTCTTGTGGCAGTGGTTTGCTCTCCAGGAGCTTTGTCAAGCCATTACAGCTTGACAAAGTTTTGTAATAATTGTACGTATAATATGAGATCGAATTTGTTATGACAAGTGTTCTAAATGCTCTAAATCGTCGAAATATGCAGTAAAAACACGTTTTTAGCATATTTTTCGATTTTTTCAATATTCAGGTATTTTTAAAAAGTATATGAAATCATGGATTTGATGTTAGAAATTATTTAAGTGTTGTATAATCAGACTGTTTTACTGACTGCTTGAAACTAGGAATTTAACCTCCCATTCCTTGGATTTAACCTTATTCCTTTTCAAATTCCCAGGCAGTATATGACCTCTGGATTTGGCACTCGCTTAAATGATTAGTAACTTTTATTAGTAAATAAAACAACACTGTTAATAATACATAAGATCTATCAGAGGAGGTTCTTGAATGCTGATGGAGGGCTCTTGATTCATGGAATTGCAGCTGTCCTCTTAGGATAAAATGGTTACTATATCTCCCATACCTTGGGTGCCACACAACCCCTATGGATAAAGCAGCAGTGTATGACCCTTGTGGGCTTAGTGCTTAATTTTTATTGTAATAATATGGATAAAACACTTCTCCTTCAACTTTATAATCCTTAAATGAAGTCAAAAGTGACATTTTCCCACCTCAGCAATGGAATATACTTATATAAGAAAAGGATCCCAATGGAAAGAAGTCACTTTGTTTAACTTTCTGGGTTATCCTACGTTCTCTACATATATGCTGCTATGTATGATAATTAATCTATGTAACTATTTGTGTATACCTGAATTAACTTAATTATTTACTTAATTAACTGTAGCTGGATCATTAGCGCACTCGGCTCACACACCGAGGTCCAGAGTTCGAATCCCCGGTACAGCTGGAAAACACTAGGGACATGTTTCCATAAGACATCTGCTGTCCATGTTCACCGATCAGTATAAAATAGGTACCTGGGTGTTAGTGGACTGGTGGGTCGCATCCTGGACAAAACTGACCTTATTTCCAGGAAATGCTCTATATAACAAGCGACTTTCTATACAGTAGTATCCCCTCAAGGAAGGTTCCTTGATGTTGGTGAGGGGCTCTTGATTTAGGGAATTGGATCTGTGCTCCAGTTCCCCGAATTAAGCCTGAATGCCTTCCACATCCCCCCCAGGCGCTGTATAATCCTCCGGGTTTAGCGCTTCCCCCTTGATTATAATAATAATAATAATCCAGTTCCCCAAATTAAACCTGAATGCCTTCCACATCCCCCCCCCAGGCGCTGTATAATCCTCCGGGTTTAGTGCTTCCCCCTTGATTTTAATAATAACAATAATAATATCATACGTAGTGTAAATTACCTAGGATAACCCCCAAAAAAAAGTCTGACAAATTGATTTATGTCCATTGGGGTCCTTGAGCATGAAATAATGACATGCAAACACAATATAGTAAGTTTATTCAGGTATACACAAATACAGTTACATAGATTATCATATATACCAGCATATGTGTAGAGAACCTGGGATAACCCAAAAAAGTCAGACAGAGTGACATATTTCCATTGTTGTCCTTTAACTCATAAATGTTGAACAAGACATAAATTCCATATTGAGTACAATATTGAATAATAGTATTTAGTGTTCTCTTATGAATATAATAACACGTCAAGGTAATTTCTCTATAAAAACGAACTTAGCGCTTCTTTTTTATTATAATAATAATAATATAAAAACGAAAAATTATTGTAGTTAACCATTGAAAAGTTAAATTTTCTATAATGCAATTCTAAATTAGCTCATTCTTAAATTAGTTAATCACACTTATATCCCAATACACAAAACAAAATACTGATTTGTATATTAAAGAATACAATAAAAAGAGAGAAGTATAAAGTTTGAGATTAAAATGAAGAAATAATAAGAACCAAGAAAACAGTTGCTGGTTTGTTGTTGTCTGTTCCTTTACATCAGTGAGAGGAGCCGAGGAGGTCAGTGCTGGGATGTTCTCATATTATGTTTAATATTCCTTTTATTGTGGCTCTCAGGCTGTGTCAAGTATCACCATTGTCAAGTGCGTTAAGTGTACAATTTATGGGTGAGGTTATGGTGTGTGTGAGTGCCATGATGTACCAGATAAATATAGATATTGATGAGGCAAATATCTTGTGTGTACACAACAGGGACATCCACGCTGTGTTGACGTGAATATAATTAAACAAATATAACTTCCCAGGGTGTAAGTCCGGGTTTAGCGCTTAGTATGATTATATTACTATTACAGGAAATAAATCTGCTATAACTTGACTGGGTTATCCTAGGTTTATCCACACTTAAATTGCTATTTACAACCTTATATGGCGGCCAAACAATATAATTTTAATATATGGGAGTTAATTGGGTTTTATATTAAAAATAAATTACTTTATAAGTCAGTTCTGATGTAAGAGTAAACCTGAAAATGAATTAAGTTATTTTGAGGTTTAAACTCTTGTTTTTCATTTAGGCCGCTGTATGACCCTTGTGGGTTTAGTGGTTACTTTTGTTTTTAATAATTTCTTGCTGTATAGCCCTTGTGGGTTAGCGCTTCTTTTTCATTATAATAATAATTTCTTTTATTAAAACTGTCAGCAAATTTTAATATAATCCAAACTATGTCACTGGTTAAATTACCTGGAGAGAGTTCCGGGGGTCAACGCCCCCGCGGCCCGGTCTGTGACCAGGCTTCATGGTGGATCAGGGTCTGATCAAACAGGTTGTTGCTGCTGGCCGCACGCAAGCTGACGTACGAACCACAGCCTGGCTGGTCAGGTACTGATTTTAGGTGCTTTTCAAGTGCCAGCTTGAAGACTGCCAGGGGTCTATTGGTAATCCCCCTTATGTATGCTGGGAGGCAGTTGAACAGTCTTGGGCCCCTGACACTTATTGTGTTGTCTCTGTGTACTCGTGGCGCTGCTGCTTCTCATCGGGGTAATGTTGCATCTCCTGCCGAGTCTTTTGCTTTCATAGGCAGTGGTTTTCGTGTGCAAGTTCGGTACTAATCCCTCCAGGACCTTCCAAGTGTGGTTATATTTTAACAAGTACCAGATTTACAGCCTCAATAACTCACCGATGTTCGCTAAAAACCTGGTGATCTCACTCTACGTATGATAATTGTACTTCTGTGTACCTATACCTAAATCGACTTAATTATTTACACTCCAGAAAAGCCATACCACGGGCGGGGATAGAACCCGCCTGTGGTATGATTTGTTTGCAATCATATAGTTACATTTTTGAGAGGTTACACGGGTTTAGCGCTCCCCCATGATAATTTGTGAGGTTACATGCCAGTTTTCTGCTCACATCAGCCTACAAGGACCCCAGTGGAAATTAGTTGCTTAATCAGACTTTTTTGGGGGTTATCCCAGGTAATTTACTAGTCTTTGTTTGATAATTTACTAGTCTTAGATAATTGTACTCGTGTCTACCTTTACCTTAATAAACTTAATTTTTGAATCATTCTGGTGTTCGGTGAAATCACGCGCTTCTTAACTAACATCGGTCAGTTATCGAGGCACCAAGTTTGGTACTTGTTCGTGTATAACCACAAGTTAACCAGTAACATAATTTAGGTTTAAGTTATGTTAGGTTGATGCTTGCTGACATTTTTAATAAATTTTTATAATGCAGGACCCTGCCTTTAGAAAAATCTTGAATACTTATGATTGATGATGTGGAACATGGATGACATATTAAATTTATTAAGGCACAGGTATACATAGATACAGTTATCACATACAGTAGGACCCCCTTATCCATGGGGGATACGTTCCAAGGACTTGCCGTGGATACTGAAACCACGGATAATAGAAAACCCTATATATACCTATTATAAAGTTTAATTGATAAATTATGCATGATAAGTGGAGAATTAACACTTTAACTGATGTGAAGCACTTCACAGCTTCTCTTTGGCTTTGAAGAACTGCCAGCTTCTCTACTTTGACACTTTGGGGCCATTATTATGCAAAATTAGAGGTATTTTTGGGCCTCAGTAAACCATGGATAGCGGGTTCTACTGCATGGTGTAAATTACCTATGATAACCCACAAAAAAAATAGTGACTTGTTTGCCTATTTTTGTGATCAGTAAATTGTGTGTTAAGTGCACTTTTGATATATAATAGCTAATGGAAGTGTTTTAATAGATTTTTATATAGTAACAAGATTTTTTAATTTTTCAGTTCCATCATGGCTCCAAAAAGAAACAATGTTATACCAAATGGTCATTTCCATAAAGACTGGCAACGTTATGTGCGTACATGGTTCAACCAACCTGCCCGCAAACAGAGACGTCGCAACAAGAGGCAGGCTAAAGCCCGTCGTGTTGCACCACGGCCCCTAGGCAGGATAAGGCCTATAGTCCGGTGCCCAACCTTTAAGTAGGTTCTTATTTTTTAGTATTTTTTTATTATCACACTGGCCGATTCCCACCAAGGCAGGGTGGCCCGAAAAAGAAAAACTTTCACCATCATTCACTCCATCACTGTCTTGCCAGAAGGGTGCTTTACACTACAGTTTTTAAACTGCAACATTAACACCCCTCCTTCAGAGTGCAGGCACTGTACTTCCCATCTCCAGGACTCAAGTTCGGCCTGCCGGTTTCCCTGAACCCCTTCATAAATGTTACTTTGCTCACACTCCAACAGCACGTCAAGTATTAAAAACCGTTTGTCTCCATTCACTATCAAACACGCTTACGCATGCCTGCTGAAAGTCCAAGCCCCTCGCACACAAAACCTCCTTTACCCCCTCCCTCCAACCTTTCCTAGGCTGACCCCTACCCCGCCTTCCTTCCACTACAGACTGATACACTCTTGAAGTCACTCTGTTTCGCTCCATTCTCTCTACATGTCCGAACCACCTCAACAACCCTTCCTCAGCCCTCTGGGCAACAGTTTTGGTAATCCCGCACCTCCTCCTAACTTCCAAACTACGAATTCTCTGCATTATATTCACACCACACATTGCCCTCAGACATGACATCTCCACTGCCTCCAGCCTTCTCCTCGCTGCATCATTCATCACCCATGCTTCACACCCATATAAGAGCGTTGGATCACCTAATCTTTTTGTTATCCTCATAACCTTACTCTTTCCTGTATTCACTTTTAATTTTCTTCTTTTGCACACCCTACCAAATTCATCCACCAATCTCTGCAACTTCTCTTCAGAATCTCCCAAGAGCAGTGTCATCAGCAAAGAGCAACTGTGACAACTCCCACTTTATGTGTGATTCTTTATCTTTTAACTCCACACCTCTTGCCAAGACCCTCGCATTTACTTCTCTTACAACCCCATCTATAAATATATTAAACAACCACGGTGACATCACACATCCTTGTCTAAGGCCTACTTTTACTGGGAAATAATTTCCCTCTTTCCTACATACTCTAACTTGAGCTCACTATCCTCGTAAAAACTCTTCACTGCTTTCAGTAACCTACCTCCTACACCATACACCTGCAACATCTGCCACATTGCCCCCCTATCCACCCTGTCATACACCTTTTCCAAATCCATAAATGCCACAGAGACCTCTTTAGCCTTATCTAAATACTGTTCACTTATATGTTTCACTGTAAACACCTGGTCCACACACCCCCTACCTTTCCTGAAGCCTCCTTGTTCATCTGCTATCCTATTCTCCGTCGTACTCTTAATTCTTTCAATAATAACTCTACCATACACTTTACCAGGTATACTCAACAGACTTATCCCCCTATAATTTTTGCACTCTTTTGTCCCCTTTGCCTTTATACAAAGGAACTATGCATGCTCTCTGCCAATCCCTAGGTACCTTACCCTCTTCCATACATTTATTAAATAATTGCACCAACCACTCCAAAACTATATCCCCACCTGCTTTTAACATTTCTATCTTTATCCCATCAATCCTGGCTGCCTTACCCCCTTTCATTTTACCTACTGCCTCACAAACTTCCCTCACACTCACAACTGGCTCTTCCTCACTCCTACAAGATGTTATTCCTCCTTGCTCTATACACGAAATCACAGCTTCCCTATCTTCATCAACATTTAACAATTCCTCAGAATATTCCCTCCATCTTCCCAATACCTCTAACTCTCCATTTAATAACTCTCCTCTCCTATTTTTAACTGACAAATCCATTTGTTCTCTAGGCTTCGTTAACTTGTTAATCTCACTCCAAAACTTTTTCTTATTTTCAACAAAATTTGTTGATAACATCTCACCCACTCTCTCATTTGCTCTCTTTTTACATTGCTTCACCACTCTCTTAACCTCTCTCTTTTTCTCCATATACTCTTCCCTCCTTGCATCACTTCTACTTTGTAAAAACTTCTCATATGTGTGTGTGGGAAACAAGCAGGTTGCAACACTTGGGTTGGAAACAGTAAATGTATAAAAGGCATTCAGCATGAAGTTATAAATAAAGACAATAGATCAGGTCAGCAAACAAAGGGGGACAGCAGAGGGCAGCAAGGGACTAGCTCCTTTAAGGTTTACTATACTAATAGCAGGAGTGTAAGAAATAAGATAGATGAGCTAAGATTAATTGCAAGTGCAGGAAACATAGATATTATTGCTATAACAGAGACCTGGCTCAATCTGAAAGATAGAGAGATGCCCTCTGAATGTCACATACAAGGCTATAAATTATTCCACACTGACAGGGTCAACAGGAAAGGTGGTGGAGTAGCGATGCATGTCAGAGACAATTTAAATTGTTGTGTTAGACAAGATATTAAACTAGAAGCGTCAGCCACTGAATCTGTTTGGTTACAGCTTCTCGAGGGCCGAGAAAAACTAATTTTGGGTGTGATTTACAGGGCCCCAAATCTTGATAGGGAGTGCAGTAAACTTCTATGGGACGAAATTCGTAAGGCATCTACATACGAAAATGTTGTGCTAATGGGAGATTTCAACTATAGACAGATTGACTGGAGCAATTTGACAGGAAATTTAGAGTCAGGTGACTTTCTTGATACGATCCAGGATTGTTTTTTAAAACAGTTTGTGACAGAGCCTACTAGGGGAAATAACCTCCTTGACTTGGTTCTTGCCAGTAGGGAAACACTAATTAATAATCTTGAGGTTAATGATGAGCTTGGGGAAAGTGATCACAAATCACTCAGTTTTAATATATCATGGAATTCCCCTAAAAATGGCAATCAAGTCTCCGTCCCTGACTTTCGCTTGGCTGATTTCATAGGACTGAAAAATTACTTAGGTGGGCTGAACTGGAATGACCTGACTAAGGGTCAGGTAGGTGGTGATGGTTGCCGATATGATGCTTTCCAGGGCATAGTTCTAGCTGCTCAGTCAAATTATGTTCCAAATAGGGAAATCAGATCAAACAAAAATGATCCTAAATGGATGAACAATAGATTAAAATATCTGATTGGTCAAAAGAGAGGCATATATAGGCAAATCAAAAGAGGAGAGGGGCAATTGAGAAATCGATATATTCAGTTAAAGAGAGAAATAAAAAAGGGAATTAGAAAAGCAAAAAGAGATTATGAGGTTAAAGTTGCAAGAGAATCGAAGACTAACCCAAAAGGATTCTTTCAGGTATACAGAAGTAAGATCAGGGACAAGATAGGCCCACTCAAAAATTCCTCGGGTCAGCTCACTGACAGTGATAAGGAAATGTGTAGAATTTTTAACACATACTTCCTCTCAGTTTTTACACAGGAGGATACCAGCGATATTCCAGTAATGATAAATTATGTAGAACAGGACGATAATAAACTGTGCACTATTAGGGTCACAAGTGTCATGGTCCTTAGGCAAATAGATAAATTAAAACCTAACAAATCCCCAGGCCCTGATGAACTGTATGCAAGGGTTCTAAAGGAATGTAAAGAGGAGCGTAGCACACCTTTGGCTAATCTTTTCAACATATCACTACAAACTGGCATGGTGCCAGATAAGTGGAAAATGGCAAATGTGATACCTATTTTCAAAACAGGTGACAGGTCCTTAGCTTCGAACTATAGACCAATAAGCCTAACCTCCATAGTGGGAAAATTTATGGAATCAATAATTGCCGAGGCAGTTCGTAGCCACCTTGAAAAGCATAAATTAATCAACGAATCTCAGCATGGTTTTACAAAGGGGCGTTCCTGCCTTACGAATTTATTAACTTTTTTCACTAAGGTATTTGAGGAGGTAGATCATGGTAATGAATATGATATTGTGTATATGGACTTCAGTAAGGCTTTTGACAGGGTCCCACATCAGAGACTATTGAGGAAAATTAAAGCACATGGAATAGGAGGAGAAATTTTTTCCTGGATAGAGGCATGGTTGACAAATAGGCAGCAGAGAGTTTGCATAAATGGGGAGAAATCAGATTGGGGAAGCGTCATGAGCGGTGTTCCACAGGGGTCAGTGTTGGGCCCCCTGCTGTTCACAATCTACATAAACGACATAGATGAGGGCATAAAGAGCGACATCGGCAAGTTTGCCGATGACACCAAAATAGGCCGTCGAATTCATTCTGACGAGGACATTCGAGCACTCCAGGAAGATTTGAATAGACTGATGCAGTGGTCGGAGAAGTGGCAGATGCAGTTTAATATAGACAAATGCAAAGTTCTAAATGTTGGACAGGACAATAACCATGCCACATATAAACTAAATAATGTAGATCTTAATATTACGGATTGCGAAAAAGATTTAGGAGTTCTGGTTAGCAGTAATCTGAAACCAAGACAACAGTGCATAAGTGTTCGCAATAAAGCTAATAGAATCCTTGGCTTCATATCAAGAAGCATAAATAATAGGAGTCCTCAGGTTGTTCTTCAACTCTATACATCCTTGGTTAGGCCTCATTTAGATTATGCTGCACAGTTTTGGTCACCGTATTACAGAATGGATATAAATTCTCTGGAAAATGTACAAAGGAGGATGACAAAGTTGATCCCATGTATCAGAAACCTTCCCTATGAGGATAGACTAAGGGCCCTGAATCTGCACTCTCTAGAAAGACGTAGAATTAGGGGGGATATGATTGAGGTGTATAAATGGAAGACAGGAATAAATAAAGGGGATGTAAATAGTGTTCTGAAAATATCTAGCCTAGACAGGACTCGCAGCAATGGTTTTAAGTTGGAAAAATTCAGATTCAGGAAGGATATAGGAAAGTACTGGTTTGGTAATAGAGTTGTGGATGAGTGGAACAAACTCCCAAGTACCGTTATAGAGGCCAGAACGTTGTGTAGCTTTAAAAATAGGTTGGATAAATACATGAGTAGATGTGGGTGGGTGTGAGTTAGACCTGATAGCTTGTGCTACCAGGTCGGTTGCCGTGTTCCTCCCTTAAGTCAATGTGACCTGACCTGACTAGGTTGGGTGCATTGGCTTAAGCCGGTAGGAGACTTGGACCTGCCTCGCATGGGCCAGTAGGCCTTCTGCAGTGTTCCTTCGTTCTTATGTTTACATCATCATTCCACCAATCGCTCCTCTTCCCTCCCGCACCCACTTTCCTGTAACCACAAACTTCTGCTGAACACTCTAACACTACATTTTTAAACCTACCCCATACCTCTTCGACCCCATTGCCTATGCTCTCATTAGCCCATCTATCCTCCAATAGCTGTTTATATCTTAACCTAACTGCCTCCTCTTTTAGTTATAAACCTTCACCTTTCTCTTCCCTGATGCTTCTATTCTCCTTGTATCCCATCTACCTTTTACTCTCAGTGTTGCTACAACTAGAAAGTGATCTGATATATCTGTGGCCCCTCTATAAACATGTACATCCTGAAGTCTACTCAACAGTCTTTTATCTACCAATACATAATCCAACAAACTACTGTCATTTTGCCCTACATCATATCTTGTATACTTATTTATCCTCTTTTTCTTAAAATATGTATTACCTATAACTAAACCCCTTTCTATACAAAGTTCAATCAAAGAGCTCCCATTATCATTTACACCTGGCACCCCAAACTTACCTACCACACCCTCTCTAAAAGTTTCTCCTACTTTAGCATTCAGGTCCCCTACCACAATTACTCTCTCACTTGGTTCAAAGGCTCCTATACATTCACTTAACATCTCCCAAAATCTCTCTCTCCTCTACATTCCTCTCTTCTCTAGGTGCATACACGCTTATTATGACCCACTTTTCGCATCCAACCTTTACTTTAATCCACATAATTCTTGAATTTACACATTCATATTCTCTTTTCTCCTTCCATAACTGATCCTTCAACATTACTGCTACCCCTTCCTTTGCTCTAACACTCTCAGATACTCCAGATTTAATCCTATTTATTTCCCCCCACCGAAACTCCCCTACCCCCTTCAGCTTTGTTTCACTTAGGGCCAGGACATCCAACTTCTTTTCATTCATAACATCAGCAATCTTCTGTTTCTTGTCATCCGCACTACATCCACGCACATTCAAGCATCCCAGTTTTATAAAGTTTTTCTTCTCTTTTTTAGTAAATGTCTACAGGAGAAGGGGTTACTAGCCCATTGCTCCCCACATTTTAGTCGCCTCATACGCACGCATGGCTTACGGGGGAAAGATTCTTTTTCGCTTCCCCATGGACAATAGAAGAAATAAAGAAGAACAAGAGCTATTTAGAAAAAGGAGAAAACCCTAGATGTATGTATATATATATGCATGTGCATGTCTGTGAAGTGTGACCAAAGTGTAAGTAGGAGTAGCAAGATATCCCTGTTATCTATCGTGTTTATGAGACAAAAAGAAACCAGCAATCCTACCATCATGCAAAACAGTTACAGGTTTCTGTTTCACAGTCATCTGGCAGGACGGTAGTACTTCCCTGGGTGGTTGCTGTCTACCAACCTACTACCTACTGTTCAGTATATTTTTTATTTCGCTGCACCTGCTGTGGGCTATTGTTTACTTTTGATGAAACAAAAATATTAAATATTGTAGAATTTTTCAAAATTGCTAAAATCTTGCCACACTTGTCTCTCACTAAGGTAGGGCAGCCCATAACAAGAAGCATTCATAATCATTCTTTAAGTAGCTGTCTTGCAATAAAGAGTTCAAGCATTACAATTCAAATTACCCTTCAAACTACAGCATCCCCACCCTTGCTTCATTATTATTATAATCAAAAAGAAGCGCTAAGCCACAAGGGCTATACAGCTCCCTTGCTTCAGAATGCACGAATTGTACTTCATACCTCGAGGACTCTTATGGATTTGTATTTTGCCTCCCCATATCCACCATCAGATATACCCCCTTTTTTTCTAAATATTGTACTGTACTTAAATATTTTAAGTTTCAATTTTCTCTATTTGAATCGGTGGCAGCTTCAGTCGAATATGCTTATTTTGTGCATTTCTTTAAGGTTTTTAGTTTACTGTAGGGTAGAGATTTAATATAATGGATCATACTGTACTTTGAAGCTTTTTTTCATACCTAGTTAGCATGTCAATTTACATATATTTACAGTTATCACATTTGCACTATAAAATAAGAAATAAAGTAGTATATATATATATATATATTTTATTTATTTATTATCACACTGGCCTATTCCCACCAAGGCAGGGTGGCCCGAAAAAGAAAACCTTTCACCATCATTCACTCCATCACTGTCTTGCCAGAAGGGTGCTTTACACTACAGTTTTTAAACTGCAACATTAACACCCCTCCTTCAGAGTGCAGGCACTGTACTTCCCATCTCCAGGACTCAAGTCCGGTCTGCCGGTTTCCCTGAACGCCTTCATAAATGTTACTTTGCTCACACTCCAACAGCACGTCAAGTATTAAAAACCATTTGTCTCCATTCACTCCTATCAAACACGCTCACACATACCTGCTGGAAGTCCAAGCCCCTCACACACAAAACCTCCTTTACCCCCTCTCTCCAACCTTTCCTAGGCCGACCCCTACCCCGCCTTCCTTCCACTACAGACTGATACACTCTTGAAGTCATTCTGTTTCACTCCATTCTCTCTACATGTCCGAACCACCTCAACAACCCTTCCTCAGCCCTCTGGACAACAGTTTTGGTAATCCCGCACCTCCTCCTAACTTCCAAACTATGAATTCTCTGCATTATATTCACACCACACATTGCCCTCAGACATGACATCTCCACTGCCTCCAGCCTTCTCCTCGCTGCAACATTCATCACCCATGCTTCACACCCATATAAGAGCGTTGGTAAAACTATACTCTCATACATTCCCCTCTTTGCCTCCAAGGACAAAGTTCTTTGTCTCCACAGACTCCTAAGTGCACCACTCACTCTTTTTCCCTCATCAATTCTATGATTCACCTCATCTTTCATAGACCCATCCGCTGAAACGTCCACTCCCAAATATCTGAATACATTCACCTCCTCCATACTCTCTCCCTCCAATCTGATATTCAATCTTTCATCACCTAATCTTTTTGTTATCCTCATAACCTTACTCTTTCCTCTATTCACCTTTAATTTTCTTCTTTTGCACACCCTACCAAATTCATCCACCAATCTCTGCAACTTCTCTTCAGAATCTCCCAAGAGCACAGTGTCATCAGCAAAGAGCAGCTGTGACAACTCCCACTTTGTGTGTGATTCTTTATCTTTTAACTCCACATCTCTTGGCAAGACCCTCGCATTTACTTCTCTTACAACCCCATCTATAAATATATTAAACATCCACGGTGACATCACACATCCTTGTCTAAGGCCTACTTTTACTGGGAAATAATTTCCCTCTTTTCTACATATTCTAACTTGAGCCTCACTATCCTCGTAAAAACTCTTCACTGCTTTCAGTAACCTACCTCCTACACCATACACATGCAACATTTGCCAAATTGCCCCCCTATCCACCCTGTCATACGCCTTTTCCAAATCCATAAATGCCACAAAGACCTCTTTAGCCTTATCTAAATACTGTTCACTTATATGTTTCACTGTAAACACCTGGTCCACACACCCCCTACCTTTCCTAAAGCCTCCTTGTTCATCTGCTATCCTATTCTCCGTCTTACTCTTAATTCTTTCAATAATAACTCTACCATACACTTTACCAGGTATACTCAGCAGACTTATCCCCCTATAACTTTTGCACTCTCTTTTATCCCCTTTGCCTTTATACAAAGGAACTATGCATGCTCTCTGCCAATCCCTAGGTACCTTACCCTCTTCCATACATTTATTAAATAATTGCACCAACCACTCCAAAACTATATCCCCATCTGCTTTTAACATTACTATCTTTATCCCATCAATCCCGGCTGCCTTACCCCCTTTCATTTTACCTACTGCCTCACGAACTTCCCCCACACTCACAACTGGCTCTTCCTCACTCCTACAAGATGTTATTCCTCCTTGTCCTATACACGAAATCACAGCTTCCCTATCTTCATCAACATTTAACAATTCCTCAAAATATTCCCTCCATCTTCCCAATACCTCTAACTCTCCATTTAATAACTCTCCTCTCCTATTTTTAACTGACAAATCCATTTGTTCTCTAGGCTTTCTTAACTTGTTAATCTCACTCCAAAACTTTTTCTTATTTTCAACAAAATTTGTTGATAACATCTCACCCACTCTCTCATTTGCTCTCTTTTTACATTGCTTCACCACTCTCTTAACCTCTCTCTTTTTCTCCATATACTCTTCCCTCCTTGCATCACTTCTACTTTGTAAAAACTTCTCATATGCTAACTTTTTCTCCCTTACTACTCTCTTTACATCATCATTCCACCAATCGCTCCTCTTCCCTCCCACACCCACTTTCCTGTAACCACAAACTTCTGCTGAACACTCTAACACTACATTTTTAAACCTACCCCATACCTCTTCGACCCCATTGCCTATGCTCTCATTAGCCCATCTATCCTCCAATAGCTGTTTATATCTTACCCTAACTGCCTCCTCTTTTAGTTTATAAACCTTCACCTCTCTCTTCCCTGATGCTTCTATTCTCCTTGTATCCCATCTACCTTTTACTCTCAGTGCAGCTACAACTAGAAAGTGATCTGATATATCTGTGGCCCCTCTATAAACATGTACATCCTGAAGTCTACTCAACAGTCTTTTATCTACCAATACATAATCCAACAAACTACTGTCATTTCGCCCTACATCATATCTTGTATACTTATTTATCCTCTTTTTCTTAAAATATGTATTACCTATAACTAAACCCCTTTCTATACAAAGTTCAATCAAAGGGCTCCCATTATCATTTACACCTGGCACCCCAAACTTACCTACCACACCCTCTCTAAAAGTTTCTCCTACTTTAGCATTCAGGTCCCCTACCACAATTACTCTCTCACTTGGTTCAAAGGCTCCTATACATTCACTTAACATCTCCCAAAATCTCTCTCTCTCCTCTGCATTCCTCTCTTCTCCAGGTGCATACACGCTTATTATGACCCACTTCTCGCATCCAACCTTTACTTTAATCCACATAATTCTTGAATTTACACATTCATATTCTCTTTTCTCCTTCCATAACTGATCATTTAACATTACTGCTACCCCTTCCTTTGCTCTAACTCTCTCAGATACTCCAGATTTAATCCCATTTATTTCCCCCCACTGAAACTCTCTTACCCCCTTCAGCTTTGTTTCGCTTAGGGCCAGGACATCCAACTTCTTTTCATTCATAACATCAGCAATCATCTGTTTCTTGTCATCCGCACTATATCCACGCACATTTAAGCATCCCAGTTTTATTAAGTTTTTCTTCTTCTCTTTTTTAGTAAGTGTCTACAGGAGAAGGGGTTACTAGCCCATTGCTCCCGGCATTTTAGTCGCCTCATACGACACGCATGGCTTACGGAGGAAAGATTCTTTTCCACTTCCCCATGGACAATAGAAGAAATAAAGAAGAACAAGAGCTATTTAGAAAAAGGAGAAAAACCTAGATGTATGTATATATATATGCATGTGTGTGTCTGTGAAGTGTGACCAAAGTGTAAGTAGGAGTAGCAAGATATCCCTGTTATCTAGCATGTTTATGAGACAGAAAAAGAAACCAGCAATCCTACCATCATGCAAAACAGTTACAGGTTTCTGTTTCACAGTCATCTGGCAGGATGGTAGTACTTCCCTGGGTGGTTGCTGTCTACCAACCTACTACCTATATACCTGTATATAGGTGGGAGACGGCCGACTTGTTGAAAAAAAAAAAAAAAAAAAAATATATACAGTGGACCCCCGCATAGCGAACGCCTTGCATAGCGAACAATCCGCATAGCGGACGCTTTGTTCGCTAAAATTTTGCCCCGCATAGTGGACAAAAACCCGCTCAGCGGCCTTCGTCCGAGACGCGTCCAATGTGCGCCCTCAGCCAGCCTCACATGTGCCGCCCGTGCCATTGTTTACCAGCCAGCCTCCGCGGTAACATTCAAGCATACACTCGGAATATTTCGTATTATTACAGTGTTTTCGGTGCTGTTTCTGGAAAATAAGTGACCATGGGCCCCAAGAAAGCTTCTAGTGCCAACCCTACACCAGCCCTCTTGCACGGATTAAGTTCGCTATGCGGGGGTCCACTGTATATATATATATATATATATATATATATATATATATATATATATATATATATATATATATATATATATATATATATATATATTTTTTTTTTTTTTTTTTTAAAATGTCTTTCGTCTACCACCGAGGCAGGGTGACCCAAAAAAAAAAAAGAAAGAAAATCCCCAAAAAGAAAATACTTTCATCATCATTCAACACTTTCACGACACTCACACATTATCACTGCTTTTGCAGAGGTGCTCAGAATATAACAGTTTAGAAGCATATACGTATAGAGATACACAACATATCCCTCCAAACTGCCAATATCCCAAACCCCTCCTTTAAAGTGCAGGCATATATATTTATATATATTTATATTTATATATATTTATATATATATATATATATATATATATATATATATATATATATATATATATATATATATATATATATATATATATATAATATATATATATATATATATATATATATATATATATATATATATATATATATATATATATATATATATATATATATATATATATATATATATATATATATATATATATATATATATATATATATATATATATATATATATATATATATATATATATATATATATATATATATATATATAAAATAGATGGACGAAATTGAGGATACATGCTATTATGCTCATAGCTCTCAAATCATGTAATTGCTTTATGCATGTTTCTTGAAATAAAAATTTCTGGGATAACCCTACATCCTGTAGATGATTGATTAATGCCAGTGAAGGTCTCCTGATCCAAGGAACTGGACTTGTCCTCCTCTTCCTTGAATCTGACTAGCTTCCATGCAGTATATGACTCTCTGTGAGCTTAGTATTTTCTCTAATTAAATTAGATGATTAAATTTTGAGGTTCTTAATATATGTACTTGTCTCTACAAATCCATGGGTTTTGTTATTTGCAGATTTCAGCTGTCCAATGTTTTTCTTGATGAGCAACCTGTTATATAATTTATTTAAGTCTTGTTGCTCTTAATATTTTGTTCACATTATACTCAATGGAGATATATTGGAGGTAGGTTTTGTATGCTAGTGGCTTGAACATCCAATAGGCTTGTGTGTGTAGGCAAGTGATTTTTATAATTTGACATGCTGTTAGAGTGAAAGTAGGGTAACATTTATGAAGAGATTCAAGGAAACTGATTATCCTGGCTCGAGTCCTGAATGTGGGAAGTACAGTACTTGCACCCTGAAGGATAAGTGTAGATGTTGCTAGAGTGAAAGCAGGGTAACATGAATAGATTCATGGAAACTGATTAGCCCGGCTTGAGTCCTGGAGGTGGGAAGTACAGTACTTGCACTCTGAAGGAGCAGTGTAGATGTAGCAGTTTGGAAGATCACCCAAACTATAAGTCGGTGCACTTTGGACAAGACGGTGAGTGAATGAGGGTGAATGTATTTTCCTCTTTGTTGGGTTACCCTGCCTCTGTGGGGGAACAACTGATATGTTGAAAAGAAATAGAAAGGTATTACAGAGAGAGATGGTCTCTGACTCAACAAAAGTAATTTTTTCTTTTTAACATGCCATGGGTGTGAAGCATGGGTGATGAATGTTGCAGCGAGGAGAAGGCTGGAGGCAGTGGAGATGTCATGTCTGAGGGCAATGCGTGGTGTGAATATAATGCAGAGAATTCGTAGTTTGGAAGTTAGGAGGAGGTGCGGGATTACCAAAACTGTTGTCCAGAGGGCTGAGGAAGGGTTGTTGAGGTGGTTCGGACATGTAGAGAGAATGGAGCGAAACAGAGTGACTTCAAGAGTGTATCAGTCTGTAGTGGAAGGAAGGCAGGGTAGGGGTCGGCCTAGGAAAGGTTGGAGGGAGGGGTTAAAGGAGGTTTTGTGTGCGAGGGGCTTGGACTTCCAGCAGGCATGCATGAGCGTGTTTAATAGGAGTAAATGGAGACAAGTGGTTTTTAATACTTGACATGCTGTTGGAGTGTGAGCAAAGTAACATTTATGAAGGGGTTCAGGGAAACCGGCAGGCCGGACTTGAGTCCTGGAGATGGGAAGTACAGTGCCTGCACTCTGAAGGAGGGGTGTTAATGTTGCAGTTTAAAAACTAGTGTAAAGCACCCTTCTGGCAAGACAGTGATGGAGTGAATGATGGTGAAAGTTTTTCTTTTTTGGGCCACCCTGCCTTGGTGGGAATCAACCAGTGTGATAATAAAAAAAAAAATAAAAAAACATGCCAGCCATCTCCCATCAAGGTAGGGTGACCCGAAAAAGAAACTCTTGCACCAGTACTACAGCTCAGATGCACTTCCAAACTGCAAATATTCCCACCGTTCTGAGTGCAGGCAGGCATTATATTTCCCATCTTCAGAACTTGAGTCTGGCTAATCAGTTTTCCTGAATCCCTTCATAAATGTTATTTTGTGCACATTCCAACAGCATGTCAATGAAATACATTCACCATAAATCACAGTCACATTTTTTTTCCATATGCACTGCGTGGGGCAGGTTTTTTTTAATACAATGGACACTTACTGCATAGACCCAGTCTCTCATATCTGGGCCTCAGATTTACCGCTTATAGCTCATTTGAGTGCGCTAAGCTCACTATGAATTTCTATGGCACCAACCCCAAAAGGGTTAAAGAATATTAATATAAAACTTGACAGTTAAGTGTACCGTACTTTCTAATCACACCAGGAGAGTGTCATCGTACAAAGTTAATTGTAAGTTCTTGGTATTTCTCTTGTAAAATGTAATGTTAGCTGTGTTTTTTTGTTTTTGTTTTTTAAATTCTTCAGTTTTGTTTTCTATAAAAACTGCAGTTTTGCAATTTTTAGTGTATTTTTTAGTATGAATGCAGTTTAAGTTGTGTGATTTCTAGTAACTAGTACTAAACTTCAGGCTGCAGGATTTGGGAAGAGGTATGCTCATACCATTGGCATCTCTGTGGACTATCGCCGTACAAACAAATCCATGGAGTCGTTGCAGTTGAATGTTCAGCGCCTTAAGGAATATAAGAGCAAACTCATTCTCTTCCCCTTGAAGGCCAACAAACCTAAGAAGACAGATTCTACTGTAAGTTTTTAATATGCTGTAGTGCAATTACATCTTCTGCTTATAAAAACCCAATTATTGGTGAATATCCAGCCAGAGGGGGGATGTATACTTTCCTATAACAGTATTGTCTATGGTAGTGACTAGATCCTGTGGGTGGATTGGCTTCAGATTTATTCAGGCTCCTGGATTGTAAGTGGGCAGCTTTGCTATTACTGAGTGAGTTGAGTTGATAAAAAATTGAGTAATATATATTTAAAAACAAAACTTGAAATCCATCAAAGGTAAAGTATAATTTGACAGGTATATGTTGCAATTGCTTCTTACATCTAGTATGGATCATATATGTACAGGTGTGCATGTATACACATCAGATTGCTTAATTCTTATCCTTTTAGTGTTTTTTTTTTTTTCTCAAGTTCAGTGAGGAGTTGGTTAGAATCCTTTTCCTCATCCCCATTCACTTTTTTGCTCTGTTCTTTATGGAGAACAATTTTTTTTTAACAAGTCAGCCATCTTCCACTGAGGCAGGGTGACCCAAAAAAGAAAAAATCCCCAAAAAGAAAATGCTTTCATCATCATTCAACACTTTCACTTCATTCACACATTATCACTGTTTTTGCAGAGGTGCTCAGACCAAAACAGCTTAGAAGCATATACCTAAAAAGATACACAACATATCCCTCCAAACTTATGTAGGCTAATTGATTATGCATACAATATTTGTATAAACAGTTATGAGTGGTTACCATTTAAATTTGTGAACATTTAAAATTTAATTTGTACTGTTGCATTAAGATATTTTTTTTTTTTTAACAGCCTCAGGAGTTGACTTTGGCCCAGCAGCTGGTGGGAGATGTTATGCCCTTCAAACTGAAATCCAGGAAAGATACGGCAAGGAAAGTGACCAAGAAATCAAAGAAATACAGCTGCTTTGATGCACTCCGAAGGGTAAGGCTTAATTTTTTTGGGGGGGAGGGGAGTAATCAGCCAGTTAATAAATTTATCTTAGTATTTCAGGTGCATTTGTTATAAATTGCCATTGTTAGACGAGTTAAGATTAGAAATCTTTTGGCTTTATGCTTTTTTCCACATTTTAGGAAGATTTGTTGTATAGCAGTGCAGATTTTGAGAATACCACCTGTTTATATTTAGTGCCTACCAGGTCAACTCTCCCAGTTCATCAGCTCCAGAAAAAAAGTGTTGGAATCTTGAGGTAATTTTTTTTTTCTTTCTTTCTTTTCTGCAGGAACGTTCTAATGCTCGTAACTGGGGTATGCGTGCTAAGAAGGCAAAGGAGGCAGCAGAAGATGCAGCTGTCACTGGCAAAAAGTAAAATGTATATAAATAAAAAAAGTGAAGGAAGTCATAGTTTTACTAAACCTTTCTTTTCTTGATTTTATAAACATTCTTCAATTCATTAAAATTTTCAGGTGTTAGGGAAGGAGTTTAATTAAAATTACTATTACATTATTTAAAATACAGTACATGTTTTGGTTGCAAAGGTACATAGATATATATACATATGTATTGCCATATTGCTCAGACAGTTATTCTCATTTGGTTAAACAATACTTCAAATTGTATTTTCATTCATGTGGATTGGTTTTATGTGCATGTAGCTAGCAGAATATTTTTATTAAGTGAGCCCTGCATTGAAGGATTTGTACATGTTTAGTTTTTTAATATACTGTACTTATAGGTTCATTGGCAATTAGTTCCTGAGTTTTCAGCAGAAGCTTTGAAGCTCTGTGCAAAACAATTTGACCCCTGTGATTATTGTTAAAGCTGGTTCACCATATGGTGAGCATCTTTAGCTGCACATTCTGCAAGTCCCACGTAAGTTTAAATCCCTCTTAACTTGACTGACACTAGATGTACTTTTCATGTTGGACATCATCATTAGTTACAGATTAGCTGGGTTATGATGGTTGTGTCCAATCAGCAAAAAAATGACATGGCATCCAAATGGGCTGCAGGGGGAAGAAAGGGTAGAACAGCCCTTCAAGATGGCAAATCAGTTCCTTATTTCACCCTTAATGAGTGTCTTGATGCTTATGAAATTCTGGTCAATGGAATTTTATTTACTTTCTTGAATCAAACTTTTGACTAGTGAGTTTAGCACCTCAAATAATTTCTACTTTACCTTATTTGACTAAACTTGTAATTATCTCAGTTAACTACAAAAAATTTTGACATTCACATTAACAAACACTGATAAAAGATTTTAGAGCTTGTTTATTAATTTTCACATTTCGAGTAAGTTAAATTTCTATGTTAAGTTATTATTTTCTTGCTGAGTTAAATGTAAGCATCTGTAATAAAATACCTTTTCATAAGTTTAGTATGGTAATCTCTTGTAGAAACATTGTTATGCTTAGTATCCTCATAGTTCCCCCTTGTCTTGATGCCAGTGAGGAATATATTCAAGGAATTGTATTATCCTCCCTTTTCTTGAATCAAACCTGATTTGTTTCCCCATTCCCCGAGGTACTGACTATAACCCGAGTGTGTATTCCCTCCCTCCCCCACGAATGTAACATTTCATTTCCTTGAAGGGCAGTGCCTTGATTCAAAGTATTAGAGAGAATCTCCCTTGCCTCCCAATCCCCAGGCTTTACATGACCCCTGCAGTTTAGCTTTCCCTTATACTATACATAATAGAAAAGGAATAAATTAATACTGTATACAGTATACAATGATTAAACTGAAAAATTTAAATGCACCAATTTGAAAAGAGCACATTTACAAAGTGTATTTCATTGACGAATTTACATACATTAATATATCCATGATAACATTCTCAATTAGTATTTTAAAAATCCCTGAAGTACACACTATTTTCAGATAACTAAAGTTCACCATTTATGTATAACTCCTATCAATACAGTAGATACTTCAAGGTTCCTTGGTACTGAAAGACTTTTGATCCAAGGAACTACCCTTGTACCAAACCCCATTCCTTTTGTGCTCTGACCTCTTTTGATATACAATGTATAAAAAAGACTGAGACACTTCCACCACCCAGGTATATCAATCTTTGAAATATTGCACTTGTGGCAAGCTTTTTCAAATGCAGTTTAGCACTTCCTTTTGATTATAATAATAATAATTCTTCAAATACAGGCAACTGAAATGCTCCATTCCCTTGGCTTTTGCTTTAGGCCAAGGGACTGGTCTCAGAATAATTCCTCCACTTGTCTCCAAAGACAAGAAGTGGAGGAATTATTTTGAGATCAGTCCCTTCGCCTAAAGCAAAGGCATGAAGCCAGAGACTTGCACATTGGAGCAAGGTATAGCAACTGCAGATTATTTTTAGGGAAAAGCACAACCCCTGTAGGGGTCATAAAGGACTTGGGTAATGGGAGGCAACGGGTTCAATCCAAGAAAGAGGACTAGTCCAACTCCTTGAATCAAGAGAGCACTGTGACTCTTGTGGGTTTAGCACCTAGTTATAATTTCCATTAAGCAACCTTCGAGGGGAAGCAGCTAGATTACAAGGTAGTAAACCAATCTACTAACACTAGTAGGATTTGCTCACCTGTGACAAGCTGCTACATCTCAAGGTATGCAGGTAAAAAGTTTTGCATGTTGCACATCTATGACCTTCACAAGTAATACTCTAGTTTGATATTTTAAACTTTCCTTAGTTTAAGACTTGAAGGTAGATACTGGACGGTTTCTCTTGCGGGCTTTTGCTTCTACAATCATCTGTGCTTGTCTCTTGATGAACTTCCTTGTCAAACTCTCTTCCTCTTCTCCACTGTCTCCACCCTCTTCCACCTGGGGAATATAAATCATCTTAAGAACCCCATTTGTAATGTAGTATATTTTTAATTATGTCAAAACCTGACATATTGATACAGAGCTATTTTGTTAGTTAAAGTAATAATATAACAACAGTATGAAGTAAGAGTAGAATTTAGAAGTAGAAACACTTGTTTACTCAGGAATATATCTAATAATGTTTCACCAGTTCCATTACATTCCTAGGCTAATCCAGAATAAAGCCTGACTGACTGCTTTCCATTTCTCAGGCAATGTAATATTCCTTATGGATTCAGTGCTTCTCCAATAATATAACAATTCTGGTCTAACCTGTTGCTGGGCTGCTTTGGTTGTAGCTCCTGATCCAGGGAAAGATACTCTAATGTTCTCTGGTGATGTCATCATTCCTCCATTTTCTTTTTCCTCTTCTGCCATCTCGGCCAGCTTTAAAATATAAAAATAAATTATTATGTATGCACAGTGTAACCTTCTAAAATATGTCATCTAAGATATACAGTCAACTGAACCTTTTTAATCAAACTTAGATTGTATATTACTATTATATTCACATGTAAAGATTGTAAAGCAAGGCAGAGTTGAGGGTAGTTATTCCTTCGAATGGCTTAGCGCTTCTTTTTGTTTATAATAATAATATTCCTTCGAAGTTGGTGAGGGGCTCCTAGTCCAGGGAATGGGATATGTCTTCCCGTTTAGATTTAACCTGAATGTTCTCCAGTCTATTAGGTGCTGTATAACAATTATGGGCTGTACTCCTATAACAACGAGGGCGCTATTGTCCAAGGACTGTATAGTGTGAAGGGTAATTTTATGAGCTAATAAGGAAAATCAGAGTTGACATAAGTAGTTTCAGCTAAAAAGTCGGTATTGACGAAAGGAGAGCAGGCAAAGGGAGGGTACCTGACATTAAATTGTATCTTCTCTGATACAGTTGAAGGATATGGACCTGTCTTCTTCCTTTGAATGAACGTCATTACTTCACACCTTCCCTGATGCTGTATAACCCGTATGGGTTTAATGCTACCCCCACCTCTCATAAAAATAAGACTTGCTGTGATAGACTGACAATCAGAGGTGATGGTCTAGCAACACCTCCAGTTACCTTCTCATCCTCGCTGGTCACTGTTCTGGTATATTTCAGCTGTATAGCCCTTGTGGCTTAGCGCTTTTTTATTATAATCTGGTATATTTCATCTTTAGTACACCCTACCCTGCAACGCTGTATGACCCTTGTGGGTTTAGCGCTTAGTTTTAATTGTAACAATCAACCCCTCAAAGGAGGTTCCTTAATGTTGAAGGGCTCTTGATCCAATGAACTGAACCTGCTCTTCCCTTGGATCAGTCTCCCATTCCCCAGGTGCTTTATGACCTTCACGGATTTAACACTTTCCCTTCTCTGACTATAATAATATAGTAAGAATAACAATAGTGTATTCAGAGAGATTTTACTTTACCTTGTGTTCAATCTGTGCTGGTGTGACTTCTTCCATAAGATCCTGTGCTCGCTCTTTACAGTACTCCATGAGTACCAAGAGGTACTCGAGTGGAGACTCGGCCCTAGGGGGTCGTTCCTGCTCTGATGTCTGTTAATAATTATTGTTTTACTACAAGTAAATGATACAAGTTATACAGACTAGAGCTGACATCAGTGATATACTACTATATAGATGAAATTTGCTGGCGTATATATTTGATAGCATTTCCAATGACAATGAATTATGGAAAAATGAATTATAGACTACAAAATGTGAACATAGACAATAATAGTTTTACTATACTTCCCTTGTGACTGATTTATGTAATATGAGAGTGAAATGGCCATGAGAGTAGCAAGCTGATAAATTTGGGAATGTTGGAAATAGTGCAGTAACCCATATAACAGTATCTGGGGTCAGGAACCCCTCAGAGGAGGTTCCTTGATGCTGGTGAGGGGCTCTTGATTTAGGGAATTGGATCTGTGCTCCAGTTCCCCGAATTAAGCCTGAATGCCTTCCACATCCCCCCCCCCCAGGCGCTGTATAATCCTCCGGGTTTAGCGCTTCCCCCTTGATTATAATAATAATAATATAATAATAATCTAATGCTTGGTAAGTGCATGAAACCTGAAGGGTCAGTGAAAATTTTAAATAATTTTCCCGTAATTTGTGTACAAAAACTGCTGGGGATTATAGTGTTCATGTGACTTTTAAAAGATGTTAAGCCGCAGAGGCACCAACATCCCTTATAATTTACTAATTTTTTTTATTTTAATCAAGTAAAACGTACTTATTATAATTTTTTTTTTTTTTTTTTTTTTTTTTTCAACAAGTCGGCCGTCTCCCACCGAGGCAGGGTGACCCAAAAAAGAAAGAAAATCCCCAAAAAGAAAATACTTTCATCATCATTCAACACTTTCACCACACTCGCACATTATCACTGTTTTTGCAGAGGTGCTCAGAATACAACAGTCTAGAAGCATAAACATATAAAGATACACAACATATCCCTCCAAACTGCCAATATCCCAAACCCCTCCTTTAAAGTGCAGGCATTGTACTTCCCATTTCCAGGACTCAAGTCCGACTATATGAAAATAACCGGTTTCCCTGAATCCCTTCACTAAATATTACCCTGCTCACACTCCAACAGATCGTCAGGTCCCAAGTACCATTCGTCTCCATTCACTCCTATCTAACACGCTCACGCACGCTTGCTGGAAGTCCAAGCCCCTTACCCACAAAACCTCCTTTACCCCCTCTCTCCAACCCTTTCGAGGACGACCCCTACCCCGCCTTCCTTCCCCTATAGATTTATATGCTTTCCATGTCATTCTACTGTGATCCATTCTCTCTAAATGACCAAACCACCTCAACAACCCCTCTTCTGCCCTCTGACTAATACTTTTATTAACTCCACACCTTCTCCTAATTTCCACACTCCGAATTTTCTGCATAATATTTACACCACACATTGCCCTTAAACAGGACATCTCCGCTGCCTCCAACCGTCTCCTCGCTGCTGTATTTACCACCCAAGCTTCACACCCATATAAGAGTGTTGGTACTACTATACTTTCATACATTCCCTTCTTTGCCTCCATAGATAACGTTTTTTGACTCCACATATACCTCAACGCACCACTCACCTTTTTTCCCTCATCAATTCTATGATTAACCTCATCCTTCATAAATCCATCCGCCGACACGTCAACTCCCAAGTATCTGAAAACATTCACTTCTTCCATACTCCTCCTCCCCAATTTGATATCCAATTTTTCTTTATCTAAATCATTTGACACCCTCATCACCTTACTCTTTTCTATGTTCACTTTCAACTTTCTACCTTTACACACATTCCCAAACTCATCCACTAACCTTTGCAATTTTTCTTTAGAATCTCCCATAAGCACAGTATCATCAGCAAAAAGTAACTGTGTCAATTCCCATTTTGAATTTGATTCCCCATAATTTAATCCCACCCCTCTCCCAAACACCCTAGCATTTACTTCCTTTACAACCCCATCTATAAATATATTAAACAACCATGGTGACATTACACATCCCTGTCTAAGACCTACTTTTACCGGGAAGTAGTCTCCCTCTCTTCTACACACCCTAACCTGAGCCTCACTATCCTCATAAAAACTCTTTACAGCATTTAATAACTTACCACCTATTCCATATACTTGCAACATCTGCCACATTGCTCCTCTATCCACTCTATCATATGCCTTTTCTAAATCCATAAATGCAATAAAAACTTCCCTATCTTTATCTAAATACTGTTCACATATATGCTTCAACGTAAACACTTGATCTACACATCCCCTACCCACTCTAAAACCTCCTTGCTCATCCTCAATCTTACATTCTGTCTTACCTCTAATTCTTTCAATTATAACCCTACCGTACACTTTTCCTGGTATACTTATTATAATGTTAAAAATAAAATAATATTAGAATAATGGCAATGTATTACAAACCTAGAAGTGTTACTAAATTAAATGAGAAGATGTATAGGAAAACGTTCTGGAGGAGGAAGCTGAAATATGGCGTAATGCGTACGTTGGATTTAGTGTTGTAATTAATCGGACATAATCGACGCCGATAGAAATAGCATCAACATAAATTTGGTGCTATGAAATAAGTTAATGTGGAGAGCATCTGGAATAATACAGATGTTCAATGCAACTATCAGATTAATGTTTAATAGAAAATGAGAGGCGGTGGTAACGAAGAAATTGCGCACCACATGGATTGTAATAATGTCTTCTCGCCTCCCACTGTTTTAATTCTCACACAACAGGTAATGTAACTATTAGCCAATATTAGTTGCCTGCCTATGAGGAGGCGTTAGAATATAAAGCCCAAGGAACAGTAGGGTGTTTTATGTACACTCGCTTATAATTGTATTAATTTTATGTAATATAATAGTCGTGTGTATAATTAATTAAACCAATGGACCAACAAATTACTTTAGACCGTCTGAGTACAATAAATTTTTCATACATATATATATATATATATATATATATATATATATATATATATATATATATATATATATATATATATATATATATATATATATATATATATATGTTATTAGTGTTAACCAAATTTAATACAGCCAGTGTTACTGGCTTGGAATATGTTATTAAATAAGTTCAAAAACTATACGTTCAAATTTAAGGTCCAGATGTGTGAGTTTGACGAGGTGAAGTGGGCATCGAAGGAGTGACAGTGCAGTGACCCACTGTTCTTAAAGTCCCACTTGTCTGTCAGGTACAACTTTAACAGTAAGTATAATCTGTTTTATGTACGCCAGAGTTTTTCCCAGTTATGTGTGTGTGTGAAATATTCGGGATTGTACCTGTGAAATTCACCCAAAATTTCTCACAGGGTTCAAATCAAAATTAGTCAAAAATCATAATGGATATAAGTAAATCATCTAAGCTAGCCATTTAGAAAGGATGAAAACCTAACGAGACACACATAAATAGCCCCAAGATAGAAGAGAAAAGCTTACGACGACGTTTCGGTCTAACTGACTATTTACATGCTGTATAGCCCTTGTGGCTTAGCGCTTCTTTTTTATTATAATAATTGACCATTTACAAAGGACCCCAATGGAAGTGAATCACTTTGACTCTTTTTGGGCTATTCTAGGTTGTCCACACATATTCTTCTATGTATGATAACTATTTGTGTATACCTGAATAAGCTTACACTGTAACTAAATTGTCCAATTCTGACCGAAACATCGTCATAAGCTTCTATCTTTCCTATTTGCGGGTTAATGTATTATGCCTCTGTTCTTTTCCAGTAAGACATATCCTGACCTCCAGCTTCTCAGCAACATGTTCTAGACCCGCCCGAACACCTGCCAGCACCTTCAGGGTCCCATCAAGACGACTGGATAAGTCTTCTCGAGTTGATTCCTTTTCTTCAACTTCTTTCTTGAGCTCGCCTATAACACCAACCATCCTGAAAAAACAATGTTTGATTGCTTATGGCTCCTACGATTTTATTATCGTTACCCCTGTGAATATAACAATGATTGAGAGTTATCTCCCCCTCCCTCAAGGGAGGTTCCTTGAGGCTGGTGAGGGGCTCTTGATCTAAGGCTCCTCAAAGGAGGTTCCTTGACGCTGGTGAGGGGTTCTTGATCTAGGGCCCCTTCAAGGGAAGCTCGACGCTGGTGAGGGGTTCTTGATCTAGGGAATTGGATCTGTGCTCCAGTTCCCTGAATTAAGCCTGAGTACCTTCCATCCCCCCCTCCCACAGGCGTTGTATAATCTTTACGGGTTTAGCTCTCCCCATGATTATAATAGTTACCCCTTCCTTTCCTCACATCAAAATTGATTACTTCCCATTTTCCCAGGTTTTGTATGTCCCTTGTGTTTATGGCTTCTCTATAAATGTAATAACAATACAATAAACAGTTCTGTATTTATTAAAACTGGCAGAATTTTTCTTATTTGAATGACGACAATGTTAAGAAAATGAGTAGCCTGAAACTGAACTACGATAGACCCCCACCTTTCATGCAGATTACATTCCTGAAACTGAACTACGATAGACCCCCCACCTTTCATGCAGATTACATTCCTGAAACTGAACTACGATAGACCCCCACCTTTCATGCAGATTACATTCCTGAAACTGAACTACGATAGACCCCCCACCTTTCATGCAGATTACATTCCTGAAACTGAACTACGATAGACCCCCACCTTTCATGCAGATTACATTCCTGAAACTGAACTACGATAGACCCCCCACCTTTCATGCAGATTACATTCCTGAAACTGAACTACGATAGACCCCCACCTTTCATGCAGATTACATTCCTGAAACTGAACTACGATAGACCCCCTCCTTTCATGCAGATTACATTCCTGAAACTGAACTACGATAGACCCCCACCTTTCATGCAGATTACATTCCTGAAACTGAACTACGATAGACCCCCACCTTTCATGCAGATTACATTCCTGAAACTGAACTACGATAGACCCCCACCTTTCATGCAGATTACATTCCTGAAACTGAACTACGATAGACCCCCTCCTTTCATGCAGATTACATTCCTGAAACTGAACTACGATAGACCCCCACCTTTCATGCAGATTACATTCCTGAAACTGAACTACGATAGACCCCCACCTTTCATGCAGATTACATTCCTGAAACTGAACTACGATAGACCCCCTCCTTTCATGCAGATTACATTCCTGAAACTGAACTACGATAGACCCCCACCTTTCATGCAGATTACATTCCTGAAACTGAACTACGATAGACCCCCACCTTTCATGCAGATTACATTCCTGAAACTGAACTACGATAGACCCCCACCTTTCATGCAGATTACATTCCTGAAACTGAACTACGATAGACCCCCCACCTTTCATGCAGATTACATTCCTGAAACTGAACTACGATAGACCCCCCACCTTTCATGCAGATTACATTCCTGAAACTGAACTACGATAGACCCCCTCCTTTCATGCAGATTACATTCCTGAAACTGAACTACGATAGACCCCCACCTTTCATGCAGATTACATTCCTGAAACTGAACTACGATAGACCCCCACCTTTCATGCAGATTACATTCCTGAAACTGAACTACGATAGACCCCCCACCTTTCATGCAGATTACATTCCTGAAACTGAACTACGATAGACCCCCTCCTTTCATGCAGATTACATTCCTGAAACTGAACTACGATAGACCCCCACCTTTCATGCAGATTACATTCCTGAAACTGAACTACGATAGACCCCCACCTTTCATGCAGATTACATTCCTGAAACTGAACTACGATAGACCCCCTCCTTTCATGCAGATTACATTCCTGAAACTGAACTACGATAGACCCCCACCTTTCATGCAGATTACATTCCTGAAACTGAACTACGATAGACCCCCACCTTTCATGCAGATTACATTCCTGAAACTGAACTACGATAGACCCCCACCTTTCATGCAGATTACATTCCTGAAACTGAACTACGATAGACCCCCCACCTTTCATGCAGATTACATTCCTGAAACTGAACTACGATAGACCCCCCACCTTTCATGCAGATTACATTCCTGAAACTGAACTACGATAGACCCCCTCCTTTCATGCAGATTACATTCCTGAAACTGAACTACGATAGACCCCCACCTTTCATGCAGATTACATTCCTGAAACTGAACTACGATAGACCCCCACCTTTCATGCAGATTACATTCCTGAAACTGAACTACGATAGACCCCCCACCTTTCATGCAGATTACATTCCTGAAACTGAACTACGATAGACCCCCTCCTTTCATGCAGATTACATTCCTGAAACTGAACTACGATAGACCCCCACCTTTCATGCAGATTACATTCCTGAAACTGAACTACGATAGACCCCCACCTTTCATGCAGATTACATTCCTGAAACTGAACTACGATAGACCCCCCACCTTTCATGCAGATTACATTCCTGAAACTGAACTGCGATAGACCCCCTCCTTTCATGCAGATTACATTCCTGAAACTGAACTACGATAGACCCCCACCTTTCATGCAGATTACATTCCTGAAACTGAACTACGATAGACCCCCACCTTTCATGCAGATTACATTCCTGAAACTGAACTACGATAGACCCCCTCCTTTCATGCAGATTACATTCCTGAAACTGAACTACGATAGACCCCCACCTTTCATGCAGATTACATTCCTGAAACTGAACTACGATAGACCCCCTCCCCCCTTTCGAGCAGAATACATGCCTCAGATTTAAGCTACATTGTGCGTGTATAATTATAATTAAGTTTATTTAGGTACAGGTACCCCAGTGGAAATAAGTCACTGACTTTTTTGGGTTATCCCAGGTTCTCCACACATATGTTGCTATGTATAATAATCTATGTAACTATTTGTCTATACCTGAATAAACTTAAGTACAATTATCGTACCTAGTAACGTGTAAATTACTTAGGGTAACCCACAGAATTCAGTGACCTATTTCCATTAGGTCCTTGAATGTGTATGTTATAGATGTAGTGAACAATTTACAGGAATAACAGTTATGTAACATGACACTGGAAAAGAGGCAAACTAGTTTTTTAAATTGATTCGTGCGCCACCTTGAGCCTGTCACCTCAGTTTTCTTTAGTAGCGGCGTTGTTTTCTGCTAAACTTCAATGTTACTAGTAGCGGCGTTGTTTTCCGCTAAACTTCAATGTTACTAGTAGCGGCGTTGTTTTCCGCTAAACTTCAATGTTACTAGTAGCGGCGTTGTTTTCCGCTAAACTTCAATGTTAGTAGTAGCGGCGTTGTTTTCCGCTAAACTTCAATGTTAGTAGTAGCGGCGTTGTTTTCCGCTAAACTTCAGTGTTACTAGTAGCGGCGTTGTTTTCTGCTAAACTTCAATGTTACTAGTAGCGGCGTTGTTTTCCGCTAAACTTCAATGTTACTAGTAGCGGCGTTGTTTTCTGCTAAACTTCAATGTTACTAGTAGCGGCGTTGTTTTCCGCTAAACTTCAATGTTACTAGTAGCGGCGTTGTTTTCCGCTAAACTTCAATGTTACTAGTAGCGGCGTTGTTTTCCGCTAAACTTCAATGTTAGTAGTAGCGGCGTTGTTTTCCGCTAAACTTCAGTGTTACTAGTAGCGGCGTTGTTTTCCGCTAAACTTCAATGTTACTAGTAGCGGCGTTGTTTTCCGCTAAACTTCAATGTCACTAGTATTATTATTACAATGAAAACTTAACGTCAAACCCACAAGGGTCATACAGCGTTGTCCAGTGGCACTAGTAATCTCCTTTTTTGATGCCATAATTAGTGTCCAGACATGAGATGGGGTAATTAAAAGACTGGAAATGGTATAACAGAGCAGAGGCAACTTGTGACGGCACAGGGTGGGTGACTAATACCAAAAATTGATGCTGTGTCTACCATACAATGAAGGTAACGTGACAAGTGTTTCCTGGCACGGGTTTTAGTCATACAATGACTAGATCTTCCACTTCTTGTTGATTCGCCGGTGCTTCCGGCCCGGGAGATCTTCCACTGACTTTGCTCCACCTACAACTGTGTTACCTCTGTTGTCACCAGCTGCAACAAAGCCTGCTGTAAGCTACCCAAGAAGCAAGACTTCCATCAATTAACGACGATGCATTCTCGTTCTTAGACTACCCCTCCTGTTTCTCCAGTCCGCCCCGCGAGAGCCTAGCTACTTGGTTAACCCCTGGCACTTTCCCTACGACTGTAGACACTCTCCAGCGCTATTCTTCGCCTGTTCCATCTTCCCCGTTCACCCCACAGGGTCTTACCTAAACTCTTGTCTTCGCCGGGTTACCACCTGGAGAAGACCCGGGTCGGGACAAGACCGACGAACCTACTACAGTCGTTTGTCTTGGCTTAGCAGTCCATCCCTTGAAAATACTGATAATGTCCCTCCTGCGCCGGTGATTATTATAATTATAATCATGGGGGAGCGCTAAACCCGTAGGATTATACAGTGCATGTGGGGGGATGGAAGGTATTCAGGCTTAATTCAGGGAACTGGAGCACAGATCCAATTCCCTAGATCAAGTGCCCCTGACCAGCATCAAGGAACCTCCCTTGAGGGGTGCACCGGTGAGAAAGCGAGACCTTTAAAATGAAAGCTGGAGATAGTTGATAAGTTTTGGAAATGCAGTAGCTAAATGCACAAAAGAAAGTGATCTACTCTAGTATGAGGAAGCGCGAAACCCATAATCATAAAGCCAGGGATAGGATAATCAGGTTTGATCCAAGGAAGGGAAGGACACCTTCATTTTTTTTCGGGTAAAGAACCCTTCAATAGTATTAAGGCTCTCCATTAATATTACCATTGCAATCAGACCCATAAGGGTCATACAGCATGGCACCCCAGTGAACGGTCCTTGGATCAAGAGCCCTTCAGTAGCATCAAGGAACCATCTTAAAAGGGTGAATGATATAAAATATGGTATTAACGTTCAACCAGCCTGGCGAGGGGCTCTTAATCCAAGTAACTGGTCTTATTCTCCCCTGATTAAAATAAAATGGAAAATTAACTAGCCTAGCAGCATCTTCAGTAGTAGCATATTTCACCCTGTGTAGTTCCTCATGCATATGTTCCTTCTCCTGCTTCAGCCTGGTGACTTCCTCGAGTGTGACTGATCTAAGTTGACGAAGGTGTTCCCTGGTGTTGCCTTGTGTTGTAAGCCTCTCCACAACCTCCTCAACACTCGTTACACCCAACACTTCCTGTAACAGAGTTTGTGACGTAGTCAGAAAGGTTCGTCGGGAAACAGGACAAGTGTTTCCTGACGCGGGTCTTAGATGATGACCCGCCATTGGAGCTTTTGATCATCTGACCGAGGCCTTCAGTTGGCTTACCCCTACATCCCCCTTAAAAATTATGGTCAGTTATAACCGTTTAGTTATATATGACGTAGTCAGTAGAGGAACGCATTTATAATAGATTTGTCTTTGCCATTGTGTCACTATTTTATACCATTTATTTCCACAATAATTTTCAAAAAGAATAAGTGGAAAGTTGATGGACCAAAATGTCTAGTTTCTATTTCCGATTTGAGGGCAAGTTATGAAAGGATTATCTACACATCCTAAAAGTTTTAACAACTGGCTATTTAGCTTCGCTTGTGGTATAGTTTGGCTGCATCAAAATTTATCCAGCAAATAACTTAATTGATAGTTATTTGCTTTTGTTGCTAATTAGGAGCTTTTAATGTTGCATTTAAGCATTTATAGCGAGCAGCATGTCTTTTGGCAAGATACCTGGTTTTTATTTACTACTTATTAGAATACCGGCCCGGGCCGGTATTCTCCCGGCCCGGGCCTTTTCCAAGTGGTGGCCCGGCCTTGGCTCCCACTTTAGGGAGTGTCTGAGACCTAAGTCTCCCATGGGAGAAGGCACAAATACCTCCTCATCTTTGGGACCAACTGTCCCCAGGCCTAGCCACAAGCTAGGTCTCTCTGGTCTGTCATCCCCGCCCCAAGGGGGCAAATGGGAATGACAGTCTTATGAGCTAAAGCAGTGGTTCCCAAACTGGGGGTAAATTACCCCCTGGGGGTAATTTAACCATTTTTTGGGGGTAATGGAGGGGTGACAGAAAAAAAGTTATGAATTCTGAAAATCAAGAAAACAATGCGGTACCCGGTATAAGGATTATTGTTAACTTTATCTTAGTATATAAAGTTGTAAAGTAAACCTATTATAAGTAAGTAATAAAGTTAAACCAAATAACAATAAACATCAAAAACTAATATACAGTATTAGAAAAGAAGAAATATATAGCTAAGTGTGTGGAAACCCAAAAGTATTTTGACAAGTATGCTTCAGGACAAAAGTCACTCAGTAGCCCAGATCGACCTGTCCAGTACGCGTCACTCACTTCCTGAGGCTGCCTCTATTTCACACTGTCAGTTTATCTGTGAGCATCAGCCGAGGTAGACATAAGCTGGTATGAAGCCAAGAATTCCTAAACTAGCTTCAAGTATGCAACTCCGTCCATCCCACTGATGTTCTTGACATCTTTGGTAATAGTCATTAGAGATGCACAATGTTCAAATACAATAAATAAAAGAAAATATCTCAATTGTTTTAATTTAGCCATATATATCAATAATAACAACATTTTGTGAAAGGGGTAACATGCTTTATGTGGCATGTTAAATTGGGTAGCAAGCTGAAAAAGTTTGGGAACCACTGAGCTAAAGGCTCGGGATCAGGCACCTACCCTACCCTAGAAGGGTTAGGCATGGTGTCGATGATTTGCTACTTGTCAAGTCTAAATCTTATGGAAAATTCTGAATTAAAAAAAAAAAATGAGCCTCGGCTTGGTAAGTGACTTAACTTACCGAAAGAAATTAAAAGCCAAATTCTAGCTTCTTTTTAGGATTTTTTTTAAAGTAGATCAACATCCCTATCTTTCAAAATGATACTTTATATCAGTTCTGACAACTGTTTTAAAAGGGGGGGGTGGACTTAAAAATTAGTGTGTGGTTACTCAACATATATATTCACTCAAATATTGGATAAAATCATTTCTAGCGATGGAAATACCTCACCTTGAGTTTGGTGAACACCTGCTGGTACTTCTCAAGCTCTGCTTCAATCTGTTCATGAGTGTCTTGTGTGAGGGCAGTGGTAGGAGAGTCCCTCCTGGTGGGTGTCCTCATGAGAGAAAGGCGACGGTCAGCTGCGGCGCCCAGGTCCTGCACACGACGCTCCTCGGCTCGCCGCCTTGTATGTGCAAATGAAGAACCACGAGCATAGGGTAAAGGTACGGCACAATGTGATTATTTCTACGTTCAAAAAGAAATGGACACATTGAAAGCCATGGGACAAACAGGATATTGCCATGGGTACAGAAGAAGGAAGGAGTTGAAGCCCTAGGTTCATCATCTGCACAATATACAAAGATCTTGGCTATAGACTTCACCTGTATTCAGTATAATAAGAGACTATAGACTTCACCTGTATTCAGTATAATAAAAGACTATAGACTTCACCTGTATTCAAACAGTTTCTTCTCCCTCTCTCTCTTGGTCTCGTAAGCTGACTCTTCCTCGTCATGAAGCCTACTTCTTAAGGAATCTCGTGTCCTCTCTGCGTTCCTGCGGCTATCCTGTCAGTGATAAATTAATATAATTACAACTTCTGCTGCTTCTACACCTGAAACGTTACCTAATGATTTTAGTCACTGATGCTCTTGACACGGTTTCTTTACTGCTACATGGTCCAGTATTTCTTATTTACTAATGGCCCTCAAGGAAGGCCTCTTGGTGTCGATGCGAGGCTCGTCATCCATTAAAATGAACCTGCCCTTCCCTTCCTTGAATCAAACCCGATTTCTCCATATTCTCCAAACACTGTGACCCCATGGTTTTTCCAGGTTTACATAAATATAATTAATCATAATAATACTGTTATTATTGACTACTACGCTACTCTAGGGAAGTTCCTTGATGCTGGTGATGATTCAGGGCACTAAACTTATCTCCCCTTCTGTGAATTATTATAATCATAGGGGAGCGCAAAACCCGGAGGATTATGCAGCATCTGTGGGGAGGGGGGTGGAGGGTATTCAGACTCAATTCAGGGAACTGAAGCACATCTAATTCCCTAGATCAAGAGCTCCTCACCAGCATCAAGGAACCTTGAGGAGCCTTCAGTGACGTTAACGTGACCGACTACTTCCCAAGCGCTGTGTAAATATAATACTGTTACATTATTTGCTAGTAACTATTGCTACTATTAGTACAACTCTGAAGCTACAACAATTACCACTACTATACATCAAAATTCAACCAATGTTTTTGCTGGGGTGCACAGTCAGCACATCTGTGCCGTAACGAGAATATAATCAATGATCCGATAGGCACAGCCAGCCGAGCACACTCAACACATTGCTGCCAAGCTGAAGTACAGGCACTGGGCCTAAGAGACTGTGAAGTTACATACATATATATTGCACAGATGCAATAGATTGTCCAGTATTATATGTGTGTATTGAGTAAATGTTTGTGCTTTTTGTGAATGTGTGGTGCGAGTTTTTTTTTTATGTTTTTATGTGAATACGTGTGTTTGCGCGTGTGTAGATTATGTGAAAGAGGTAAGAGCTTTTCTTGGAAATACTCGACTCTGAGATTCTTTAGAGCTTCTTTCTCCTCGACGAGTCTGGCCTGAAGGTTGTCCAGGGTAGTCCTGTAGGACGCAGCTTCCCCCTTCAACGCCGTGATCATGGCCTTGTACCTCCTCTTCACGCCCTCAGCCTCCATCACACTCACACCGACGCGGTCCTGCTCGTTCTCCAGCCCTATCAGGTCCTAATAATAATAATAATAATAATAATAATAATAATAATAATAATAATATTCTCCCGCAAGGAGATAAGTACCACCCGCTTCAGATGATGCAAGGTATTTGGTATCGGGAAGAGGCTACGATTTCAGCGTAAGAAGCTACGATAGTAAAGAACTACAATATTGTTTCATTATAATTTTTATCATTGTTGTCACTATAATTAGCGGAGAGATCTAACTTGCTGTAGTTGCTGAATGGTTCTCTCTTCGTCTTGCGCAGTTTCAGACACTGCTTCACCTAGTAGTTTCTTCAGCGCCTCCAGCCGAGTCTCCCGCTGTAGGAAGACAACCATATATGTAAGAAATATGTGTAGTACCAGGGATTGAAGTGTCCTCTTCTCTCTTTGATCGAACCTATTTTTCTATTCCCTATGCATTGCATGACCCGTATGGGTTTAGCACCTCCCCTAAATATAATTATGAATAGTTTCACCTTCAACCCAGACTTTTATATATATATATATATATATATATATATATATATATATATATATATATATATATATATATATATATATATATATATATATATATATATATATATATATATAAACAAGCCTTTGGCGACCTGCACTGACCTGCTTCGAAGTATGTTGGAGGAAGTCAAGTCGTTTGACAAGGTCATGTAGCTTGTACTCTGTTGCCCTGATGGTACCATCTGCTTTCTTCACTCTGACGGGGGCACTGACTGCTCGCCGCCGTTGCTGGAGAACTCTCTCAACACTCCTCTCACTCCCCTGCCTCGCCACACAACACTCAGTTTATTCACGCTTATTAACCTCGGTGTGGGATTTCCCTGATCTATATGACAATTTGAGTCATGAAATGCGTGGAACAATCTGCCGAGTAGGGTTATAGAGGCTAAGACCTTGGGTGATTTTAAAAAGAGATTGGACAAGGGCTGAGTTTGTTAGTATCTGAGATGCTGAAGCAAATTCTTAAGTACCTTTGGGGAAGGGATGGACATGCGTGTGGGAATGGGTGGTTTTGATAAGGATTTGCCTTGTATGGGCCAGTAGGCCTGCTTCAGTGTTCCTTCACTCTTATGTTCTTATGTAACACAATCTTAGAGCCAACTGGCCAAGTGGTTAACGCACTGACCTGTGAGTTGTAGGGCTCGTCATGGGTTCAAATCACGCGTTCCATGGTTTTTTTATAACATTTCGAGAACTGTTTACCTAATACACCTATCACTTAAGTGGATTTCGTCATATGCGTTCGCACAAAATGGATTATCTCATAATATGTTACTATGTAAGACATCTGAAATCATCTAAGAATTGTATAATTGCAGCATTGTAGCTAAATAAATTTACTGCTTAGTACGTATTGCATATATACAACTAATGTGGTTAGAATTATAATCATAATTTTTAAAGCGGTGGAGGGGTAAGCCAGTGGAAGGCCTCGGCCAGATGACCAAAAACTCCAGTGACGGATCATCAATTAACTAAGACCCGCGTCAGGGAACACTTGTCCTGTTTCCTGACAAACATTACCTAACCTAATATATTGCAACTTGTAAACCTGAGCTGGGAGACTTAATTAGGGTGTCGAGGATATATATTTCATTGTGTTTGTTTATTATTAAATAATTGTAAACTTATCTAAAATATATTTAGTTAGATTAGGCTAAATTAAATTGCGTTTGTTATAATAAGGTCAGGTAAGTTTTCTAAGATTCTTTTGGTACAAAATTATTAATTTTTGCATTAAAATAAATGAAAAAGAAAAATAAGTTTAAAGGCATAAAAGAAAATTTTAGAAATGACTTAATTTTAAATAACTTCTTGCTAATTGACCAGTTTTACATATTCGACACTATATATATATATATATATATATATATATATATATATATATATATATATATATATATATATATATATATATATATATGGGAAAAGAGGAAGGTGGCAACAACAAGTAAGAGGGAGGTGAAAGTGTATAAACTAAGGGAGGAGGAAGTTCGGGCGAGATATAAGCGACTATTGGCAGAAAGGTGGGCTAGTGCAAAGATGAGTAGTGGGGGGGTTGAAGAGGGTTGGTTGAGTTTTAAAAATGCAGTATTAGAATGTGGGGCAGAAGTTTATGGTTATAGGAGGGTGGGGGCAGGAGGAAAGAGGAGTGATTGGTGGAATGATGAAGTAAAGGGTGTGATAAAAGAGAAAAAGGTAGCTTATGAGAGGTTTTTACAAAGCAGAAGTGTTATAAGAAGAGCAGAGTATATGGAGAGTAAAAGAAAGGTAAAGAGAGTGGTGAGAGAGTGCAAAAGGAGAGCAGATGAAAGAGTGGGAGAGGCACTGTCAAGAAATTTTAATGAAAATAAGAAAAAATTTTGGAGTGAGTTAAACAAGTTAAGAAAGCCTAGGGAAAGTATGGATTTGTCAGTTAAAAACAGAGTAGGGGAGTTAGTAGATGGGGAGATGGAGGTATTAGGTAGATGGCGAGAATATTTTGAGGAACTTTTAAATGTTGAGGAAGAAACAGAGGCAGTAATTTCATGCACTGGTCAGGGAGGTATACCATCTTTTAGGAGTGAAGAAGAGCAGAATGTAAGTGTGGTGGAGGTACGTGAGGCATTACGTAGAATGAAAGGGGGTAAAGCAGCTGGAACTGATGGGATCATGACAGAAATGTTAAAAGCAGGGGGTGATATAGTGTTGGAGTGGTTGGTACTTTTGTTTAATAAATGTATGAAAGAGGGGAAGGTACCTAGGGATTGGCAGAGAGCATGTATAGTCCCTTTATATAAAGGGAAAGGGGACAAAAGAGATTGTAAAAATTATAGAGGAATAAGTTTATTGAGTATACCAGGAAAAGTGTATGGTAGGGTTATAATTGAAAGAATTAGAGGTAAGACAGAATGTAGGATTGCGGATGAGCAAGGAGGTTTCAGAGTGGGTAGGGGATGTGTAGATCAAGTGTTTACATTGAAGCATATATGTGAACAGTATTTAGATAAAGGTAGGGAAGTTTTTATTGCATTTATGGATTTAGAAAAGGCATATGATAGAGTGGATAGGGGAGCAATGTGGCAGATGTTGCAAGTATATGGAATAGGTGGTAAGTTACTAAATGCTGTAAAGAGTTTTTATGAGGATAGTGAGGCTCAGGTTAGGGTGTGTAAAAGAGAGGGAGACTACTTCCCGGTAAAAGTAGGTCTTAGACAGGGATGTGTAATGTCACCATGGTTGTTTAATATATTTATAGATGGGGTTGTAAAAGAAGTAAATGCTAGGGTGTTCGGGAGAGCGGTGGGATTAAATTATGGGGAATCAAATTCAAAATGAGAATTAACACAGTTACTTTTTGCTGATGATACTGTGCTTATGGGAGATTCTAAAGAAAAATTGCAAAGGTTAGTGGATGAGTTTGGGAATGTGTGTAAAGGTAGAAAGTTGAAAGTGAACATAGAAAAGAGTAAGGTGATGAGGGTATCAAATGATTTAGATAAAGAAAAATTGGATATCAAATTGGGGAGGAGGAGTATGGAAGAAGTGAATGTTTTCAGATACTTGGGAGTTGACGTGTCGGCGGATGGATTTATGAAGGATGAGGTTAATCATAGAATTGATGAGGGAAAAAAGGTGAGTGGTGCGTTGAGGTATATGTGGAGTCAAAAAACGTTATCTATGGAGGCAAAGAAGGGAATGTATGAAAGTATAGTAGTACCAACACTCTTATATGGGTGTGAAGCTTGGGTGGTACATGCAGCAGCGAGGAGACGGTTGGAGGCAGTGGAGATGTCCTGTTTAAGGGCAATGTGTGGTGTAAATATTATGCAGAAAATTCGGAGTGTGGAAATTAGGAAAAGGTGTGGAGTTAATAAAAGTATTAGTCAGAGGGCAGAAGAGGGGTTGTTGAGGTGGTTTGGTCATTTAGAGAGAATGGATCAAAGTAGAATGACATGGAAAGCATATAAATCTATAGGGGAAGGAAGGCGAGGTAGGGGTCGTCCTCGAAAGGGTTGGAGAGAGGGGGTAAAGGAGGTTTTGTGGGCAAGGGGCTTGGACTTCCAGCAAGCGTGCGTGAGCGTGTTAGATAGGAGTGAATGGAGACGAATGGTACTTGGGACCTGACGATCTGTTGGAGTGTGAGCAGGGTAATATTTAGTGAAGGGATTCAGGGAAACCGGTTATTTTCATATAGTCGAACTTGAGTCCTGGAAATGGGAAGTACAATGCCTGCACTTTAAAGGAGGGGTTTGGGATATTGGCAGTTTGGAGGGATATGTTGTGTATCTTTATACGTATATGCTTCTAAACTGTTGTATTCTGAGCACCTCTGCAAAAATAGTGATTATGTGAGTGTGGTGAAAGTGTTGAATGATGATGAAAGTATTTTCTTTTTGGGGATTTTCTTTCTTTTTTGGGTCACCCTGCCTCGGTGGGAGACGGCCAACTTGTTGAAAAAAAATATATATATATATATATTATATATATATATATTATATATATATATACATACATATATATATATATATTGTATATATATATACATATATATATTAGTGAACTACCTGGTTTGACTCTTCAATCTTGACGTGTAGTAATTTAATCTCTGTTCTTAGTGCTGTAATGGCTGCCTTATTTACTCTCTTCTCGCCCTCACTCTCCTCGTAGAAGGCCTTACTCTCTCCTTCTGTTGAACCACCAATATACTGTCAGTACAAACCAACACATGTCTGCTCAAACAATACTACAACGAAAACAGCATTGTAGTTAATCTTGTAGCATAAATACAGGCCTCAAAGTCCATTGTTATACTGTTGTATTTTTTGCATATTCCAGCTTTTATTAATACCATGCAAAGTCTACAACTTGTATTGTGTATATTGTTTGTTTAAAACTGAAAAATCTGAGTTTTGTTAAAATGGTTATTGTGTTTATAATAGTCTGTCAGAAAACTTATTGTTGAATACGAGAAAAACCTTGACGTCAGTACTTGTGGATATGTATATTATTATTATTATTATTATTATTATTATTATTATTATTATTATTATTATTATTATTATTATTATTATTATTATTGCAGTGATGGGGAGCGGTAAACTCTTAGTGGTCATGAGGCAGCTATAGGTACGGGAGACAGACATTTGGTCCAGGAGATCGAAATCAGCTTCAATGCCTTAAATCAAGAACCCTTCACCAGAGTCGAGCAGCCTGCCTTGAAGTCAGTCAGGCAACCTGCCTTGAAGGTGGTCAAGCAACATACCTTGAAGGAGGTCAAGCAACCTGCCTTGAAGGAGGTCAGGCAACCTGCCTTGAAGGAGGTCAAGCAACCTGCCTTGAAGGAGGTCAAGCAGCCTGCCTTGAAGGTCAAGTAACCAGCCTTGAAGGAGGTCAGGCAAGCAGCCTTGAAGTAACTCGCTTGACTTAAACATCAACATTGAAGATACTACGCTACGCTACGTACTGTCTTTAAGGTTAGTGTTGAGTGAGCAAAACGAGTTAGTGTGTGACCTTGCAGGGTGACCTTGCCAGGTTGACCTTGCCAGTGACCTTGGCAGAGCAAGTCCACCAGTAAAACCAGTAATGATTCCCTCCACTGAACCATAGGTAATCTCGACCAATCAGTAAGAGTTTCCCATTACCTGATATGCAACCCATTATCTTGTACCAGTACACACATGCCTATTACAGCTTCAATCCCTTCAAGGGAAAGACGCCTTGATGCTGTGGAAGGGCTCTTGATCACAGGACTTCCATCCGTCCTCTTAGTGGGACAAAAACTTGATTACCTTCCATTCCCCATTTAGCAACCACCCTTTGATAATACTGAAGACTACATATGACAATGATCAACAAAAGAACTCGATATCGAGACGTGTAACATTGGCTTCATGTGTATACCATAAACCACATATATATAGCATTGGTTAAACATTGTTTTTGAATAATAACAATAATGCTCCGAGTAGGCAAGAGCAAAGCTAATTATTATTATTATAATCAAAAAGAAGCGCTCTGGTGGCCTGGTGGTTAACGCTCTCGCTTCACACGGTGAGGGCCTGGGTTCGATTCCCAGCCAGAGTAGAAACATTGGACGTGTTTCTTTCTACCTGTTGTCTATGTTCCCCATCAGTAAAATGGGTACCTGGGTGTGGGTCGCATCCTGGGACACTGACCTAAGGAGGCCTGGTCACAGACCGGGCCACGGGGGCATTGACCCCCGGAACTCTCTCCAGATAAACTCCAGATAAGCCACAAGGGCTATACAGCAAGAGCATAGCTAAGAGAAGGAATGAAAGTGAACGTAGCACCGTTATTAGACTGAAAAATATATATTGATTAAAGACATGCTGGGGCAGGAGGCATGCAATATATATATATACTCTTAGAATTAATAGCACTGTTAATCACCATTATGTGTATTTATCTTTTATTTACTTAATTGTACGAGTGATACAGGGAACAAGGCTGACCTGAAAGCTGAATTTTTTTCCGGAGTTCTTGTATCTGGCTGTTGATTTTTTCCTTTTGTTCTGCTAAGGACGGCATGTTGTAGTCTGTCCCAGTTCACGTCTGTCATCTGATGCTTCACACTTCACGACTATCACCTGTACTGATTGTATCTGATGGTTATAATCGTAACGACGGTGATTAAAGAGAAAAATGGACGTAGGGGATCGATCCTCGCCCCGTCTATTCTTCTTTATTCATTGATAGTTAATCATTACAAAGTTAATAACCATAATTTTTAAAGGGGGTGGAGGGGTAAGCCAGTGGAAGGCCTCAGTCAGATGACCAAAAGCCCCAGCTGTGGATCACCAGATAGCTAAGACCTGCGTCAGGAAACACTTCTGTGTCCTGACGAATCATATCTAACCTCACTTATTCTATCACCTGCTTATCTATCCCTGTCTTGTATACATAAATAATACACGATAGTCCTTAGTCTGGATGGAAGTAGATAGTTCTCGGCATATAGTCGTGTGGACTTGCGAGTCCTCTGTTATCTAATGTACTCTCAAGTGCTTCACTTGGCGCCATGTAGTCTCACGCACTTTATCTGACCCCATGTACTCTCACGCACTTCATCTGACCCCATGTACTCTCACGCACTTCATCTGACGCCATGTACTCTCACGCACTTTAACTAACTTCATGTACTCTAACGCCCTTCACCTGACGCCAAATCACCTGCTAAATCCAACTGACAAATTCCATAGTTGCTGGACTAACAGGGTTTTCTAAAGTCTATCAACTAGTCATCAATAAGACTGCACGTAACCTTGTAACCACCAGACAAAAATACCCTAACCCCTAAAATAGGGACTTCAATACACTCTCGGCACATACATGTACACTGAAATACACCTCCGGGAGTATACTATCTGCCAACAGCCTATACAAAACGAAAATTTCAATTCTTTGGGCAATTATATATTCAAATGTGTTCACATATTGTGACGCTGTATTGCACTTTACTGTAATATAACACGGTGGAGCTGTATCCGCTTAACAATAGACCTGTATTCAGGTAACAATAGACCTGTATTCAGGTAACAATAGACCTGTATCCAGGTAACAATAGACCTGTATCCAGGTAACACTAGACCTGTATCCAGGTAACAATAGACCTGTATCCAGGTAACAATAGACCTGTATCCAGGTAACAATAGACCTGTATCCAGGTAACAATAGACCTGTATCCAGGTAACAATAGACCTGTATACAGGTAACAATAGACCTGTATCCAGGTAACAATAGACCTGTATCCAGTTAACAGCGTGTACAAGAGAGTAAGTTACATGTAATCCACACGGCTTGTATCACACTGTCCAGCCTAGCGCCTCCCCCTCACCTGTTTGCTTGTGTTGCCATGGTTACACACACATGATGTATTTTCGTCCTATGAGGGGAGGTGTCCTGATACAGGTGAGAGGTTCTTGATCCAAGGAACTGGATCTATCTTTCCTCGTATTTAACCTGCTTTCCGTTGCCTTGGTGGCCCATACGGGTTCAGCCCGTCAGATGAAGAGGGAGAAGAAGAGGAATAAGAAAGAGAATAAGAAAAAGAGGAATAAGGAAAGTATGAAGAAAGATGAAGAGGTCGAGGAAGAATAAGAAAAGAGGAATAAGAAAAAGAAAAAGAGGAAGACAAAGGAGGAGGCTGTGATTTCTTGTACGAGAGAAGCAGTAGGAGTAAGAGTAATGAAGGGTCAGAGACGGCTCGGTACGGCGTGATGTGTCAGCGGCCCTATAAACCCACAACAAGATGTGGGTTTATAGGGCTTATGAAAATGGACGCAGATGCAGCTGATATGACATTTTACTGTGACAATGTTTCGCTCTCCAAGGAGCTTGCAGCTAAACTGACAATAAAATGTCACAATAGTTGCATGTGTTGGTAATTCTACCATTATTACTGTATCTTTGTTTACACAAATCAGTTTTACAATCTGAGTTGTTATCCTACCTCAGCTCATTTCAAAGCCGAGCTCTATCTGAGGGACACTACCACCCCCAAGATGCCACCTACACCAGTCAACTAGCAGCCAGGTACCTATCCACTGCCAGGTGAACAGGGACAGCAGGTGTATACTTGGAGAGTATAATACCTGGAGATAATTTCGGGGGTCATCGCCCCCTGCGGCCCGACACGGCATTGAGATACCTGGAAGCGGACGTGTCATGGTTAGACCCATGAAAAATGAGGTAAACTGTAGAATACACGAGGGGAAAAGATAAGTGCATGTTGAGGCATCTGTGGAAAGAAAAATGCACCAGGGTGTAATGGCATACTGTATAAGAATGGCCCGCGAGAGGAGGCTTGAGGCAGTGATGTTATCTTTGTTAACAATATTAACATTGTAAAGAGAATCAGGAATGTGGAAATTGAAGAATGGTGTAGTATTGATGTATTGAGGTGTTTTTTACTATTTAGAAAGGATGGAGCAGAATAGGGTGAGGAAGAGGATGTATAAATGGTGAAAAGGGTAAGAGAGATAGGCATAACCCCAAGAAGAGTTGGAGGAGGTTTTAAGTGGTAGAGGCTTCAGCATACAGCAGGCGTGTGTGAGCGTGAAAATAGATATATGCAACATCTGGGTATCTTTAATGTAGACGTTTCGCCATCCAGTGGCTTTATCAATACAAATTCTAGGACATAATTGGAAGACACTAGAACTATATAGAAAAGATGAGGTAATGAGTCCCTCAGCCTTGAAGTTGGTATGAAGATCACCGTAGTTGTGGAGAATCTGGAGTGGAGACAAGTGGCTTTCAGGGTTTGGAGTGTGAGCTCCAAACCCTGAATCCCTTTATGAATGCATAAAGGGATTCGGGGAAATGGGTTAGACTCAAGTCTTGAAGGTTGAAAGTACAGCGCCTACACTCGACAGAAAGGGTGGAAATTATGTCGCCCAGAAAATCGTCCGAATTCTCATATTACACTTCTGGCAAGACAGCAGTTAAATGTGACGATGAATGTGTTTTTCTTTTTTGTGGGTCACCTGCCCAGGTGAAATATTAATGATGTGGCAAGAGGTAAACAGTAACGGCAGCATCATTATGCTCAATAATAACCCACATGAAGACAGAAACTTAAGATTAATTAGTCTGTATATTTCGATCCCCTTCTGGGATCCTCCCCTCAAGGAAGGTTCCTTGATGAAGATTGAGACACTTATGCAGCATATGGGAATCTTTATTCAGGAAACGTTTCGCCACACAGTGGCTTCATCAGTCCAATACAAAGAGGAAGGCGTAAGGAGAGGAGGAGTATGAGGTAATCAGTCCCTCAGCCTGGAGTCGATGTGTTCAGTCCATCAATCTTGTAGAATGTACAGCATAGGGCCGTAGACGTGGCTTATAGGCTGAGGGACTGATTACCTCATACTCCTCCTCTCCTTACGCCTTCCTCTTTGTATTGGACTGATGTGTGGCGAAACGTTTCCTGAATAAAGATTCCCATATGCTGCATAAGTGTCTCAATCTTCAACTTGTCGGTTTTTCAAACCATTCATCACAAGGTTCCTTGATGTTGGGCTGTATAGCCTTTGTGGCTTAGCGCTTCTTTTTGATTATAATAATAAATCCTTGATGTTGGTGAGGGGCTCTTGATTTAGGGAATTGGATCTGTGCTCCAGTTCCCCGAATTAAGCCTGAATGCCTTCCACATCCCCCTCCCCCCAGGCGCTGTATAATCCTCCGGGTTTAGCGCTTCCCCCTTGATTATAATAATAATAATAATTCTGGGATCCTCTTCTGCAGATGAAGAGGATCGAAATAAACAGATCAATTAATCACAAGTTTCTGTCTCCATGTGGACTATTACTGAACACTGACAAGTATTCATTATACTTTGGTTACGAAATACCATTATTATTATCATTGTGATGCGCGGTTTTTCCCTCTATGTACGTGTAGAAATTAACTAATATATAAGCAAATAATTGAATAAAAGTCAGAAAGCCATACATTGTATGTCCAGCATGTCGACTTTATACATTGTTTGAAACAATAGCCTAGAAAATAACATTTGTTGGTTGTCAGAATGTGTTTATGGAAGTGAATCGCTATACTAATAGGCAATTAGCGGCCACGGATCACGGTTAGTGGATCAACAAATTCATAACAACAGGTACGGTTTACTGTACAAAATTAGGTACATCAGTGGTGTTCTGTGCCCTATTTAATATCACATACTGTGGGAACGCCCGTAGGATGTGGCTGCCCTATTCAGAGTGAGAGTTACCTTTATTCGCTTAGTGTAACTATGTATCCCTGTCATACTCCACCACAGAGAGGCTTCAGGGATAACGAAATTGTAATGATGACTGCATACACATCACAAAATAACAATCTTTGTTTTTATATGTACAAAGTATACGTATCATAGCTGACATCAATGACTTAGTACTATATAGAAAGCCCCTCATTATGCAGAGCATTTCGGGCAAATTAGGTCAGTTTTGTCCCCATGATGAGATCCACACCAGTCGGCTAACGCCCGGTTACCTATTTACTGCTAGGTGAACAGGGACAGCAGGTCACTTAAGGAAACACGCCCTGATGTTTCCACTCGTACCGGGGATCGAACCACGGACCTCACTGTGTGAGCAATCGAGCTACGGGGATTTGAACGCATAACACATACATTTACCATGGATTCAAACCCCACCCATTCTGTGATCTGTTAGGCTTTACACACTAAGCAATGTCAACCTGAGCTAGTAGACGTCAATAGGACTATAACCTCATAAAATGGTTCAATAAGGGTTAAGTAGCTACTATTACTCAGGGATTACCATCTCTGACTATTAGGTTTCAATCCTATCTTCCACACGGGGGTCATTAATGCAGTACGTCACCTGTGCACCACAAGTCAAGGACACTTTAATACACAAAATGCGATTAAAAACATCAATGTGTATACCTGGAGGTTACCTGGAGGTTATTCCGGGGATCAACGCCCCCGCGGCCCGGTGTATATACACTGAAATGTACATCTCTTGGTGTATATACACCGAGATGTATACTTCGGTGCATATACACATTATGCCTTTCGGTGTATGCACAGAGATGCAATACAATCGGAGAGAGAATCTTAACAGTGCAAGACAAGGGACGGGGGGATCTTTCACACGTCTCCGTGCGTCATCAGGAGCTATGTAATGTTTCAAGAGTAGCAACAGATGGAATGAGAGGAAGGTTTCTCAAAGGTAGCGTGGTAATGGCAACCAGTTCCTCTCAGAAGGAACTGGCTGGCTACTCTTTTAACATTGCATAGCTCCTGACGACGCACGGAGACGTGTGAAAGATCTTGAGCTGAAGATTTGATTACCCCCCTTCCGTGGCTTGTCTTCCATACACCGAGAAGTGTGTCTGAGTATATATACAGTGTATCAGGGTGTGTACACCGTGTCAGGGTGTATACACCGTGTATATGAGACAGGTAAAGGTGGTATGTTATGGTGGGTTGAGGCTGCCTGAGCAGCTGATGTCGCCCACGTCATGGATGCTGCTCTCCCACGTGGAGCATCACACCATTACGTAATTCCTCTCTGCCTACTTCACAGCTGCCATATCTATTTCGTACTCAACATACACGGCTGACATCACTAGTGCATACTAAATATATGATGGTATCCACAGAAATTTGAATGGGTATGAATTACAACCGTTTCGCAACTCATCGTGCGTCTGGCGCTGGCAACAACCACCACGACCAAAGACAAGTTTGGGGGGGTCAGTATGAGCCCAGACTTCGAAGGGGAGGGATATGTCGGTGCCGAGTGCTCTTGTCACTATTGTAAATAGACAATGTCACTAGGACTTGCCATTATCAATATGTAACACAAGGTAGGATGTCGCTAGTGCTCCCCGGGTGATGGTTAACCAGAGTGACTATAATCAAGGGGTTTGGGAATGGGATTGAACGTAAGTTTGAATCAGGACTGATGATGCCAGTAGTGTGAAGTGGGCAACCAGTCGTTGCCATCCCTGACCACATATTTTACACCTCTCTACTGTAATTTACATAGCAAGTCAGTGCCAGTGGATTACCTCAATGCTGTCTCCTAAAGCCGGCTGATACATAAGGTAAGATGCTCTTTAAATGTAAGCTTATTGTATAAGCTTAGGTCAGATTGGTCTACAAGCTTCGTTGAATGACCACTATGGTCTCTCCATTGTATGTCTCAGAACCTGTTTATAATGATGGAGTCACCTTCCAGCTTACTCAAGACTCACCCACTTGTAGTGTGGTGAAGCTGGACGTCTTCTAGCTTGGTAATGTTTGGTGAAGGTGGACGTCTTCCAGCTTGGTAATGTGTGGTGAAGCTGGACGTCTTCCAGCTTGGTAATGTGTGGTGAGGTGGACGTCTTCCAGCTTGGTAATGTGTGGTGAAGCTGGACGTCTTCCAGCTTGGTAATGTGTGGTGAGGTGGACGTCTTCCAGCTTGGTAATGTGGTGAAGCTGCACATCTTCCAGCTTGGTAATGTGTGGTGAAGCTCCACATCTTCCAGCTTGGTAATGTGTGGTGAAGCTGCACATCTTCCAGCTTGGTAATGTGTGGTGAAGGTGCACATCTTCCAGCTTGGTAATGTGTGGTGAAGCTGGACGTCTTCCAGCTTGGTAATGTGTGGTGAAGCTGGACGTCTAACAGCTTGGTAATGTGTGGTGAAGCTGGACGTCTTCCAGCTTGGTAATGTGTGGTGAAGCTGGACGTCTAACAGCTTGGTAATGTGTGGTGAAGCTGGACGTCTAACAGCTTGGTAATGTGTGGTGAAGCTGGACGTCTAACAGCTTGGTAATGTGTGGTGAAGCTGGACGTCTTCCAGCTTGGTAATGTGTGGTGAAGCTGCACGTCTTCCAGCTTGGTAATGTGTGGTGAAGCTGCACATCTTCCAGCTTGGTAATGTGTGGTGAAGCTGCACATCTTCCAGCTTGGTAATGTGTGGTGAAGGTGCACATCTTCCAGCTTGGTAATGTGGTGAAGGTGCACATCTTCCAGCTTGGTAATGTGTGGTGAAGGTGCACATCTTCCAGCTTGGTAATGTGTGGTGAAGGTGCACATCTTCCAGCTTGGTAATGTGTGGTGAAGGTGCACATCTTCCAGCTTGGTAATGTGTGGTGGAGGTGCACATCTTCCAGCTTGGTAATGTGTGGTGAAGGTGCACATCTTCCAGCTTGGTAATGTGTGGTAGAGGTGCACATCTTCCAGCTTGGTAATGTGTGGTGAAGGTGCACATCTTCCAGCTTGGTAATGTGTGGTGAAGGTGCACATCTTCCAGCTTGGTAATGTGTGGTGAAGGTGCACATCTTCCAGCTTGGTAATGTGTGGTGAAGGTGCACATCTTCCAGCTTGGTAATGTGTGGTGAAGGTGCACATCTTCCAGCTTGGTAATGTGTGGTGAAGGTCCACATCTTCCAGCTTGGTAATGTGTGGTGAAGGTGCACATCTTCCAGCTTGGTAATGTGTGGTGAAGGTGCACATCTTCCAGCTTGGTAATGTGTGGTGAAGGTGCACATCTTCCAGCTTGGTAATGTGTGGTGAAGGTGCACATCTAACAGCTTGGTAATGTGTGGTAGAGGTGCACATCTTCCAGCTTGGTAATGTGTGGTAGAGGTGCACATCTTCCAGCTTGGTAATGTGTGGGAGAGGTGCACATCTTCCAGCTTGGTAATGTGTGGTGAAGGTGCACATCTTCCAGCTTGGTAATGTGTGGTGGAGGTGCACATCTTCCAGCTTGGTAATGTGTGGGGGAGGTGCACATCTTCCAGCTTGTTAATGTGTGGTGAAGGTGCACATCTTCCAGCTTGGTAATGTGTGGTGAAGGTGCACATCTTCCAGCTTGGTAATGTGTGGTGAAGGTGCACATCTTCCAGCTTGGTAATGTGTGGTGGAGGTGCACATCTTCCAGCTTGGTAATGTGTGGTAGAGGTGCACATCTTCCAGCTTGGTAATGTGTGGTGAAGGTGCACATCTTCCAGCTTGGTAATGTGTGGTAGAGGTGCACATCTTCCAGCTTGGTAATGTGTGGTAGAGGTGCACATCTTCCAGCTTGGTAATGTGTGGTGAAGGTGCACATCTTCCAGCTTGGTAATGTGTGGTGAAGGAGCACATCTTCCAGCTTGGTAATGTGTGGTGGAGGTGCACATCTTCCAGCTTGGTAATGTGTGGTGGAGGTGCACATCTTCCAGCTTGGTAATGTGTGGTGGAGGTGCACATCTTCCAGCTTGGTAATGTGTGGTGGAGGTGCGCATCTTCCAGCTTGGTAATGTGTGGTGGAGGTGCACATCTTCCAGCTTGGTAATGTGTGGTGGAGGTGCACATCTTCCAGCTTGGTAATGTGTGGTGAAGGTGCACATCTAACAGCTTGGTAATGTGTGGTAGAGGTGCACATCTTCCAGCTTGGTAATGTGTGGTGAAGGTGCACATCTTCCAGCTTGGTAATGTGTGGTGAAGGTGCACATCTTCCAGCTTGGTAATGTGTGGTAGAGGTGCACATCTTCCAGCTTGGTAATGTGTGGTAGAGGTGCACATCTTCCAGCTTGGTAATGTGTGGTGGAGGTGCACATCTTCCAGCTTGGTAATGTGTGGTGGAGGTGCACATCTTCCAGTTTGGTAATGTGCGGTGGAGGTGCACATCTTCCAGCTTGGTAATGTGCGGTGAAGGTGCACATCTTCCAGCTTGGTAATGTGTGGTGAAGGTGCACATCTTCCAGCTTGGTAATGTGTGGTGAAGGTGCACATCTTCCAGCTTGGTAATGTGTGGTGAAGGTGTACATCTTCCAGCTTGGTAATGTGTGGTGAAGGTGCACATCTTCCAGCTTGGTAATGTGTGGTGAAGGTGCACATTTTCCAGCTTGGTAATGTGTGGTGAAGGTGCACATCTTCCTGCTTGGTAATGTGTGGTAAAGCTGCACATCTTCCAGCTTGGTAATGTGTTGTGAAGGTGCACATCTTCCAGCTTGGTAATGTGTGGTAAAGCTGCACATCTTCCAGCTTGGTAATGTGTGGTAAAGCTGCACATCTTCCAGCTTGGTAATGTGTGGTAAAGCTGCACATCTTCCAGCTTGGTAATAACTTAATAAAGTATCTTAGTTTATCATATAACATATGTCTTACACTGTGGAAGTTCTTGATTTATATTGTCTTGATAAATTAGACACATGTGCAACACTTGGGTATCATTATTGAGGAAACGTTTCGCCACACAGTGACTTCATCAGTCCATACAAAGAAGAATGGCGAAGATCAGGAGTTTGAGGTAATCCGTCCCCTCACCCTGGAGTTGATGTAATCAATCCATCAATCTTGAAAAGACTGATGATAAACAATAAGTGTTGATCATATAACTATGTCGTACACTGTGGTAGTTCTGGATTTATATTTTCTTGTACAATTGTACGTAGTTTTTAGGATTAAACTAGTTTTGAATATAGGCATTATGGATACGTAAGGATGATTGATATATTTGCATATCCCAACAGTGTCATAAAAATCGCCCCATTTTTATTGTGGTTTGTGTTTTAAAAGCTCGTATTGCAAGATTCGCTTAAATGGCGGAGCTCGGGGGTAGTAGCCCAGTGTCGCCTCTTTGATTGCTTAAACAGATGGTAAAGTGATGATCAACTGCAAAAAATTGTTCAGGCTTTCAAGGGTGTGTCAAGGAGTCAGAAGTGCAGTAAACTGAACCTGGTGTTACTGCTTGGCAAGAGTTAGTAAGTGTGAATGTTTAAGGAGCGCCACTTCTTGAAAGTACTGTATCAACTTAACTATCAAAGTGTTGGTAAGTGTAATTGTCCAGACGCTGACAGTGTATCATCATCTAAGTGTTGACAAGCCCAGCCTGGGCTATTGTCCAGTGATTGCTTGGTTAGCCAGTTTGTTGCTGCTAGCGGCCCGTTGGCCCACGTACCCATGGCAGCCTGGTTGATCTGGCATTTGATGGAGATACTTGTTCATAAATATTTAAGTTTTTGATAAAGGTAACACTGCTTGGCGTTATGCAAGTAAGTACAATAACTTCCCAAGGTTACACTGCAACGCTAAATTGTAGTTGGCAAGACCGTCTAGATTATGTTGCGCAGTTCTGGATCCTGTATTACAGACGGCATCGAGACAGAAAAAACACACATGAGGATAAAGATAATCCCTCGTTTAGACAATGCCAGCCTAGCGTATCATAGACAAAGCTATAGTAGGGTACTTGTACGTTAAACTAACAAAACGTGATTATTCAATGAGTGTTTGTATATGCGTGGTACAACCTACCACAGGTAGAAGTTGATGTAGCTTACATTATCGGAAGTGAGGGTTACCTGGATTACTGGGGGAAGGGTGAGACTTGGGAAATTTATCTATTGGGACGCATTACCAGCACTACCAGTACACACTAACTGCACTGCACGAAACACCACAAGCATAGCTCTATTCCTGTAGCAACAAGTATTTATATACACCACTAGTACACATTATAGCGGAGGGACTAGTTTACACATCCACACTGGTATCCCATGGCCACAGCGGCAGGGACAGATGTTGCTAAACACCCCGATGAAAAGTAGGTGCGAGATAAATAGATAAGCATACAAAAAAATTAAGCTGGTCAACACTCCTCGAAAATCTAATGGGAATTACCATCAGGCCCTAAACTCTCAGTAGGAAACTTTTACCAGTTTCTGCAGACTGTTCCATATCAGCTGGGCTGTGCGTCTGCGTGCCGTAAGCGCTTATGTCTGCCTAACCGGGCTTTCATAAAAGGAAACCTGGTGTAAGAAGGAGCTGCGGGGGTGATGATCCTTGGAACCGTCACCAGGTGGTTGTATTTTGTAGCTTCAGTATGTTGTTTGTATTGTGTAGTATCCCTCATATTGTTGTCATGTATGATTGCTCTCTCAGTTCCCTGTATTGTTCGTGTCTCACACAAAACTAGTGTCATCTCATCCTCGTGTTACGGCTGTAATGCGGCGTGTAGGGTACACATACAGCGGACCATCTGTAATAGTGTCCAGTAACCTGTTCGCTTCCCCCTCCCACACACAAACAAAATGAAATATTATTCCAGACTTTGGAACTTCTACCTGGAGGGTATTCCGGGGATCAACGCCCCCTGCTAATGGACCCTTTCTGTGGCGCGTGTGGGGGGAGAAACCTCACTAGGTAATCTATATTGTACTTAGCTGTAACTAGGGATTAAAAATATTTTCATATAATATATACATAGTTACGTGTATACTCTCTTGAGTGGTCATACCAGCGTCCTGCTGCCCAAAGTTCATGCCGTCTGGTTGCTGGCTTGACATACCTGGAGGTTACCTGGAGGTTATTCCGGGGATCAACGCCCCCGCGGCCCGGTCCATGACCAGGCCTCCCGATGGATCAGGGCCTGATCAACTAGGCTGTTACTGCTGGCCGCACGCAGTCCAACGTACGAGCCACAGCCCGGCTGTTAATATATGCAGAAGTTATTACGGTGAATGGGAATTGATAAAAGAGGGGGAATATTACAGCAGGTTCAGTGCAAGAATATTTAATATTTACCTTGTGGGGCAATATTACGAGGTATTAACAGTGCTAGAACAACGAATTACAGTGTGACTAAAACAAAAAAACCTTGTGCGTCACCCACACGGCTGATACAAGCAAATGCCTAGAAATTCAACACGACATAACGTAATAAACTCAGTCGGTCCAGGTATCATAAAAGAGGTGGGTGGATAAGGGCGACTTTTACCATCCAAAGACTTGCAGAGTAATCAAATAACCCGCACATAGAAAAGAGAACTACTACCTTCTACCTCCACTATTACTACTACTACCACTTCCTGCCTATATATACCCCTCCTCTCCTTTTCATTAGTGTGACTTTGTAAATGGTCCAAGTCGGACCGAAACGTCGTCGTAAGCTCCTCTCTTCTATGTGCGGGTTGTGTATCGTTCCAGTCACGGTATTGTGCCTTTTTTTTCTGTCACTTGCACAGTAGCATTCTAACATCTTTGTTGACATAGCGTGAGCCATAGCAAATTGTACACCCCCCCCCCTCGTGTATAAACCGATTTTATCTCAGTACGTCATCCTTCGTTTTGGAACAATGTGGAACAGTACCGTACATCTGTTTTTAAGATTTAAACGGGTACTGACCGTTCTCCAGTTACCGTTACTTCAAGTATCATCGCTGCTACACGGTTGCCAATTATCATATAAACCTACACTGCAAATATATAATTTAAATCGTATATGAAAGACGCCGTATGCAATAAATTACTTATATTTTTGTTATATATGCTAGTTAAGTGGCTAATTTAATGTTCAAGTTACTATCTGATTTGTCTTGTCGGTTTTAGATTGGATAAATGATGGTTTAGGCCAACAGGTGGATAAATGATGGTTTAGGCCAACAGGTGGATAAATGATGGTTTAGGCCAACAGGTGGATAAATGATGGTTTAGGCCAACAGGTGGATAAATGATGGTTTAGGCCAACAGGTGGATAAATGATGGTTTAGGCCAACAGGTGGATAAATGATGGTTTAGGCCAACAGGTGGATAAATGATGGTTTAGGCCAACAGGTGGATAAATGATGGTTTAGGCCAACAGGTGGATAAATGATGGTTTAGGCCAACAGGTGGATAAATGATGGTTTAGGCCAACAGGTGGATAAATGATGGTTTAGGCCAACAGGTGGATAAATGATGGTTTAGGCCAACAGATGGATAAATGATGGTTTAGGCCAACAGGTGGATAAATGATGGTTTAGGCCAACAGGTGGATAAATGATGGTTTAGGCCAACAGGTTGTTAGAAGGGCACTATGTCTTGAATTTTTTTTATCTAGTACTGCGCGCGCGCGCGCACACACACACACACACACACACACACACACACACACACACACACACACACACACACACACACACACACACACACACACACACACACACACAGCTCAGGGGAATGTCCTACGAAGAAAGGTTGAGGGAAATCGGCCTGACGACACTGGAGGACAGGAGGGTCAGAGGAGACATGATAACGACATACAAAATACTACGTGGAATAGACAAGGTGGACAGAGACAGGATGTTCCAGAGATGGGACACAGAAATAAGGGGTCACAATTGGAAGTTGAAGACTCAGACGAGTTACAGGGATGTTAGGAAGTATTTCTTCAGTCATAGAATAGTCAGGAAGTGGAACAGTCTGGCAAGTGATGTAGTGGAGGCAGGAACCATACATGGCTTTAAGACGAGGTATGATAAGCTCATGGAGCAGGGAGAGAGGACCTAATAGCGATCAGTGAAGAGGCGGGGCCAGGAGCTGAGTCTGGATCCCTGCAACCACAATTGGGCGAGTACACGCCCCCACACACCTCCCCCGCCTTGTAAGGCAATTTTTGGCGAACTCATCGCCCTGAGGTCAGGCTCCGCAGAGTTTAAAAGTGCGGTAACAAGTGAGGTCGTGGGCAGAGAGAGATCAAACTATATACATTTAGGTGGTGATGCAGGGAAGGCACAGTAATGTAACTGAGGCTTCATATTTTTACTGGAAGTAATACCAGTGGTACAGTTGTGTAACCACCAGATGCAACCTCCCAACAGTTCAAGGAACAGCTACTGAAAATTGATTACTGTCTGGAAAGCCTTCCAGCTCCATCCCCAAACATCTTACTGCTTGATGATTTCAACCTAAGGCATGCAAAATGGAAGAATGTAGTGAATAATGTTATAGCTGAAACAATCCCCGGAGGTAGCACAGATGAAAGGTCACACACACATGAGCTACAAAGTCTCTGCGATAAACACACCTTAAGCCAGCAGATAGTGGAGTCAACAAGACTAGAAAACACACTTGACCTTATCTTCACAAATAATGAGGACCTGATAAGAGACATAAGAATATCAAAAACAACTAATTCCGATCACAACCTAATCGAAGTCCAGACGTACATGCATAGGAGTCCTGATCAGCAGAATGCATGTACCTGTGAAGGTGTCTTCACAAAATACAACTTCAACAACAAGAACATCAATTGGGACCAGGTAAACCATGTCCTAAACGAAACATGTTGGGAAGATATCTTAAATGACATGGATCCAAGCCAGTGCCTTGAAAGGATCAATTTCCTGGCAGCTGAAGCATGTTCTAGGCATATTCCCCTAAGAAAGAAGAGGAGCAGGAGTAAACTGGAGAGAGAAAGATGCTCCCTCTACAGAAGACGACGAAGAGTCACTGAGCTCCTCAGGAGTGCTAGAATATCTGATACACGAAAGAAGGCGCTGACCAGGGAAGTGGAAACTATCGAACTTAAGTTTAATGACTCTTACAGGAACCAGGAGAGACAGGAGGAGCTTAAAGCTATTAGTGAAATTGAAAGAAATTCAAAATACTTCTGCTGTATAGCCCTTGTGGCTTAGCGCTTCTTTTTGATTATAATAATCAAAATATTTCTTTTCATGTGCCAAAAACAAGGCAAATACCACATCTAGTATCGGGCCCTTACTCAGACAGGATGGGACTTACTCAGACAGGATGGGACTTACTCAGACAGGATGGGACTTACACAGATGACAACAAGGAAATTAGTGAAATATTGAAATCCCAGTACGACTCTGTGTTTAGTGAACCACTAATCGGTTTGAGGATCGACGACCCAAATGATTTCTTCATGAATGAGCCTCAAAACTCCATAAATGTATGCCAGATTTCCGACATTACCCTAACTCCCATAGATTTCGAAAAAGCCATTGACAACATGCCCATGCACTCAGCCCCGGGCCCAGACTCGTGGAACTCTGTTTTCATTAAGAATTGCAAGAAACCCCTCTCGTGTGCCCTAAGTACACTATGGAGGAGGAGCTTGGACATGGGTGAAATTCCACATCATAAAAATCTTAGAAAGAGTGCTAAGAAGCAGGATTGCAAATCACCTGGATTCCTAAAATCTGCACAATCCAGGGCAACATGGGTTCATGGCAGGTCGCTCCTGCCTCTCACAACTACTGGATCACTATGATATGGCCTTAGATGCACTGGAAGAACATCAGAATGCAGATGTAATATACACAGACTTTGCAAAAGCATTTGACAAATGCGATCATGGCGTAATAGCCCATAAAATACGTGCTAAAGGAATAAGTGGGGAGATGGATTTTCAACTTCCTAACAAATCGAATACAAAGAGTAGTGGTCAACAGAGTTAAATCGGAGGCTGCCATAGTGAAAAGCTCTGTTCCACAAGGCACAGTACTCGCCCCCATCTTATTCCTCATCTTCATATCAGACATAGACAGAGATATACATCACAGCACCGTATCATCCTTTGCGAATGATACTAGGATCTGCATGAGGCTGCCATCTGCTGAGGACGCGGTCAACCTCCAAGAAGATTTAAACAGTTTTCCAATGGGCAACGGTAAACAATATGATGTTCAATGAGGACAAATTCCAACTACTCCGTTATGGAAAACTGGAGGAGATAATAACTAGAACAGAGTATACTACAGACTCTGGCCATACAATAGAGCGGAAAAATAATGTAAGGGACCTAAGAGTAGTAATGTCTGAGGATCTCACTTCAAGGATCACAACAGTGCCACGATCGCACGTGCAAAGAAAATGATAGGATGGATAATGAGAACGTTCAAAACGAGAGATGCCAAGCCAATGATGATCCTTTTCAAATCACTTGTTCTCTCTAGGCTGGAATACTGCTGTACATTAACATCTCCATTCAAAGCAGGTGAAATCGCAGATCTAGAGAGTGTACAGAGATCCTTTACTGCACGTATAAGTTCTGTCAAGCACCTTAACTACTGGGAACGCTTGGAAGCACTTGACTTGTACTCGTTGGAACGCAGAAGGGAGAGATATATCATAATCTACACTTGGAAAATCCTGGAAGGAATGGTCCCAAATATGCACACAGAAATCACTCCCTACGAAAGTAAAAGACTGGGCAGGCGATGCAAAATGCCCCCAATTAAAAGTAGGGGCGCCATTGGTACACTAAGAGAAAACACCATAAGTGTCCGGGGCCCAAGACTGTTCAACAGGGGAATTGCCAATAAACCCCTGACTGCCTTCAAGAGAGAGCTGGACAGATACCTAAAGTCAGTGCTGGATCAGCCGGGCTGTGGCTCGTACGTTGGACTGCGTGCGGCCAGCAGTAACAGCCTAGTTGATCAGGCCCTGATCCATCGGGAGGCCTGGTCATGGACCGGACCGCGGGGGCGTTGATCCCCGGAATAACCTCCAGGTATCCAGGAGGTAATATAATTTGTACAGTCTTTAGTCCCAGATCTTTATAGGTTCTGAAATATTTCTTCCCACTGATTTAGTCTGCATTTTGGTCTTTCGCTTTTATCTGCTTTCATCACTGTCCACTTGTGAGGTTTAATTTCGGGTAATCGTTTTCTTGGCCACGTTCATCTGTTCAAGTGATCCTTTAGCCTCTTGTCTGTCCTGTCTGATTATCTTCCTCGGTAGTTTCACATTGGGTTACGGTGATACCAGACGCCATGGTATTTGTATAGTGTGCATAGCCATCAGTGTGTGTGTGTGTGTGTGTGTTACCATTTTGTCCTAGGCACATGTCAGTTAGACACTTGGCCTGTTGTATATAAGTGTGTGTGTGTGTGTGTGTGTTAGTTACCATTTTGTCCTATGCACGTCGATTAGACACTTGGCCTGTTGTATATAAGAGTGAGTGTGTGTGTGTGTGTGTGTGTGTGTGTTAGTTACCATTTTGTCCTAGGCACATGTCAGTTAGACACTTGGCCTGTTGTATATAAGAGTGTGTGTGTGTGTGTGTGTGTGTGTGTGTGTGTGTGTGTGTGTGTGTGTGTGTGTGTGTGTGTGTGCTCTTTGCTCAGATGATCGCATTATGTTCAAGCCAGAGTACTCAAACATTCTTGGAATTGCTAGAAGAATTGAGATCCTCGGGATATATTTCAGTTTATTCGGCCGGGTGGCTTTATAGGAGAATTTGGGTGCCGGACTCGAGGTAGGTGTGCCGTGGCTTGCTTGGCAACGCTCTCGCCTCAGATACTGAGGGTCTGTGGTTCAGTTCCCGGTTCGGTGGAAACGTTGGGCATGTTTCCTTACACCTACCGTCACTGATAATAAATTAGACACATGTGCAACTCTTGGGTATCTTTATTGAGGAAACGTTTCGCCACACAGTGGCTTCATCAGTCCATACAAAGGAGAATCTTGAAGAACAGGAGGAGAATGAGATAATCAGTCCCTCAACCTTGAGTCGATGTGGTCAGTCCATCAATCTTGATTCAAGATTGATTCAAGATTGATGGACTGACCACATCGACTCAAGGTTGAGGGACTGATTACCTCATTCTCCTCCTGTTCTTCAAGTTTCTCCTATGTATGGACTGATGAAGCCACTGTGTGGCGAAACGTTTCCTCAATAAAGATACCCAAGAGTTGCACATGTGTCTAATTTATCACCTGGAGGGTATTCCGGGGATCAACGCCCCCGCGGCCCGGTCCATGACCAGTCCTCCCGGTGGATCAGGGCCTGTGGCTTTAGCCACTGGACCAGCTAGCGTCAGTAAGATTCATTCAATTAGGTATATTTCTACACCATAGGAAAGTTAGCATAGGCATCACTGTGACCACAAATGCAAGTTTTGAGACTCTCTGATCGCGGGTTCTAACCCCACCCGTGGTATGGTTTCAGGCCAAGATGTTCTGGCGAACCCACCTGTATCTGTATCAAGTTTGTGACTTGAAAAAGCCCACTGTGTGGGCGAAACGTAGTCAATAAAGGATCACATTATACTGCATTTGTGTTTATATTTCCACCTGTATCTGTTTACCCAGGTAGATCTGTTTGTGACGATAAAGACCACTGTGTGGGCGAAACGTTGTCAATAAAGGATCACATTATATTGTATTTATGTATAATTTTTCCATTTGTGGGAGTTAATAACAGATCATGATAGTTAAGATGTGGCAATAATGAAGATTATCGGTGCATATTAATGATCAAATTGCTGAGGTGAACGTAGAAGATGGCAGAGGCGTGAGAGTTAAGTGGGAGGAGCTGTGCAATTTGCATGATAATTCAGCTTGAAGATTGAGACACTTATGCAGCATATGGGAATCTTTATTCAGGAAACGTTTCGCCACACAGTGGCTTCATCAGTCCAATACAAAGAGGAAGGCGTAAGGAGAGGAGGAGAATGAGGTAATCAGTCCCTCAACCTGGAGTCGATGTGTTCAGTCCATCAATCTTGTAGAATGCATTCTACAAGATTGATGGACTGAACACATCGACTCCAGGAGAATAAAGATTCCCATATGCTGCATAAGTGTCTCAATCTTCAACTTGTCGGTTTTTCAAACCATTCGTCACATAGATTGAACATTAAAATGGTATAAAATACCGACAGGTTGTTAGGTAAGACACATATGCAACATATGTGTCTTACCTAACAACATTCATCACATAATTCAGCTTGTTGATAGGACAAGCAAGAAAAGTTAGCCCGTGCCGTTGGAGTGTCAGCAGTAAACCAACGGTCGTGTTGCCGTGGCCTTCCATAGTGTTGAAGGGCCTTTGCTGCTTGGTTTACCCCCGGCTGTGTTTTTCTGTATTTTTTTTTTCCTCTGTCTCCACTTATCCTCTCATCCCTTGTGAGTCCTTACCTGTGAGTTCTAGTTCGTGTTGAAGCCACTACCTACCTACCTGGAGGGTATTCCGGTGATCAACACCCCCGCGGACCGGTCCACGACCAGGCCTCCCAGTGGCTGACTGCTCTAGGAGACGCCACCATCAGTTACTAACACATCTGTAGTAGCGCACAAAGCATACCACGAGCAGGGCTTGAACCCACGGCAAGTGTGTCGTAGCGCACGCCACATAAACTTAAAACCTTAATTTTTAAAGGGGTGGGCCGGTAAGCTCGCGGAAGACCTCGGTCAGATGACCTAAGGCTCCAAGGGCGGGTCATCATCTGACTAAGACCCGCGTCAGGAAGCACTTGTCCTGTTTCCTGAGGAACTTTACCTAAAGTAAAAGGACACAAGTGCAACTAATGTGACATTTTATTGTGGCAACGTTTCGCTCTCCAGGAGCTTTATCAAGGCATTGTAATGGCTTGATAAAGCTCCTGGAGAGCGAAACGTTGCCACAATAAAATGTCACATTAGTTGCACTTGTGTCCTTTTACTTTACATATTGTCGGTAATTCTACCAACTTTATTTCAACTTTACCTAACCTAGCGCACGCCAGTATAAGTTCTTACCCCACCAGCGTCATAGGTCCAACAACACTAAATGGGACATGCGACAAAGACCCCAATGAAAATAAGTCAGTTTTACTTGTTTGGGTTGTCCTTGGTAATTTAAACTATGCATGATAATTATACTTATGTCCTGGGGCACGTTAGGCAAAGCTTTCACCTAACACTTGAGTGTCCGTGGTACAGTTCCCGGCCGGGTGGAAATATTGGGCGTGTTTCCTTACACCTGCTGTCTCCGTTCACCTAGCAAGGAAGTTGGTACCTGGGTGTTAGTCGCTTGGTGTGGGTCGCATCCTGGGGGACAAGCTTGAAGGACCCCAATGAAAGTAAGAGAGTGCCCTAGATAACTCTGACTTTCTTGGGTTATCCTGGGTGGCTAACCCTCCTGGTTAGCCACCCAGGATAATCCGAACAAAATTTGATCTTAATGTCAGGTGGTTTCATAAGGACATAATTTAGCAACACATCAGCAGGCCTACTGACCCATACAATTTGTTCATGATTGTAGCCAAAGTATAAACGTAAGTAACCATTCTACAGAATTCATTACCTTTGTAACTTGTGAGCTCATTACCTTTGTACCTAGTTCAGCTATCAAAACTTTGGGGGCCCAGTCCCTGGACCCATTACGTACCTCTGTAATCTGTAAATACCTTTGTAACTTGTCATGATTGTGACCAGACTTACCTGGAGTTCATTACCTTTGTAAATTGTGAGTTCATTACCTTTGTAAATTGTGAGTTCATTACCTTTGTAAATTGTGAGTTCATTACCTCTGTAACTTGCTCAGCTATCAAAACTTTGGAGTCCAGTCCCTGGACCAATTATGTACCTCTGTAATCTTTTGACACAGGATGGGTATGGGGTGCATAATAAACATATTAAACTAAAAAAAAAAACCATACAACACATGTCCTCCTCAAAACCAGCCATTCCCACCTCCGTATTTCATTAATAAAGTTTACAAGGAGGTTTTGTCAAGGACTGAACCGCGGGGGGCGTTGACCCCTAGAACACCCACTCTCCAGGTATGTTAATGTACTACAGCCTGAGAGGGGTGTATACGACAGCCACCGTACGTGTATATGGCGACCAAGGGGAAAGGGGTTTATGTATGACAGGAAGGGGCGTGGGAAGGACGGGTGGAAATGTAGGGATGGGATCGTGTAAATAGGTGGCCCCTTGTGTCTTACAGGAAACGAAGCCTCACTCGGATTAGGGAGGGGAAGAGTGGGGCTGGAGAGAGAGGGATGGTGTTAGGGAGGAATTTTGAGTATTTAGAGAGGGAGGGAGGAGAGGAGAAACAATGTGAAGAAGGGAGACGGTTATGTGAAGGAAGGAGTGATGAGTGGGCGGGTGTACTGGTCTCTCACTCTTTTATTCTCTCTCTCTCTCTCTCTCTCTCTCTCTCTCTCTCTCTCTCTCTCTCTCTCTCTCTCTCTCTCTCTCTCTCTCTCTCTCTTTTTCTTTTATCTTAAGACTGTGTGGGGAAACTTTTTTTAATGAATCAGACATCCTAGTTGTAAGATTATCATCCTGGTACTGGAAGAGGAAGATTACCATCTTGTTAGTGTTGGAGATGGGCGTCACACCTGGCTACCACGCCCACCACCTGTGGCTCAACAACACATGTATACTGACACTTGCAATAGTCTGGTCAGTCTTGGTTTTTTTATGAATTAGAGATGTCTAACAGCTGGTTATCATTATTTGAAGACGTTTCGCCAGCCATTTTTTTTTTCAAATCAATGTAGGTGTGTACGAAAGCAGTATATGCAGTATGAGGTAAGGAATCCCTCAGTCTTGCCGAACCTTACATACAAGACAGTGGAAGATGAGGTGATCAGCTGGTGTTAAAGTCAATCTCGATTTTTTTTTACTAGACACAAGATACACAGCAATGTACTTCAAGTTTCTTTGTAGATGAATGGTTCAGAGAACCGACATGTTGATAAATTAGACACATGTGCAACTCTTGGGTATCTTTATTGAGGAAACGTTTCGCCACACAGTGGCTTCATCAGTCCATACAAAGGAGAATCTTGAAGAACAGGAGGAGAATGAGGTAATCAGTCCCTCAACTTTGAGTCGATGTGGTCAGTCCATCAATCTTGAATAGAATGATTGATGGACTGACCACATCGACTCAAGGTTGAGGGACTGATTACCTCATTCTCCTCCTGTTCTTCAAGATTCTCCTTTGTATGGACTGATGAAGCCACTGTGTAGCGAAACGTTTCCTCAATAAAGATACCCAGGAGTTGCACATGTGTCTAATTTATCAATGTACAGATGTCTTACCCAGCACTTTAATATCTCCAACAGGGCTGCAGTTTCTTACACAGTCATTTAACTCACGATGTAACTTCAGCAGAAAAGGAATTTGTAAAACATTCGCTTAAAAATAAACCTTGGTGCGGCCCACAGTAGGAGACTTACCACACAAGTCGCTACGGTACTTTTGCTGCAAGGTGGGAAGAACCAAGAGGGGTATACCTTTACCTTTGAAGAGTTTCGAGAGTTTATCTAATCTCTGAGCCCGGCCATGGGTTAGGCTCGACTGGTGCTTGCCTGGTCAACCAGGCTATTGCTGTGCAAGAATGGTATATAATACCGACAAGATGAAAATAAGACACATGTGCAACATCTGGGTATCTTTATTGTAGACGTTTCGCCCTCCAGTGGCTTTATCAATACAAATTCCAGGACATAACTTGAAGACAGTAGAACTATGTACAGAAGATGAGGTAATCAGTCCCTCAACCTAGCAGTAGGTGCGAAGAGCACCGTAGTCGTGGAGATTCTGAAGCAGAAGCAAGGAGCCTGGAGCTTATATAGTAACGTCAGGTGTAGCAGACGAGGGCATATTCACTGGTAGGCGGGATTCCCCAGTGGAAGTAGATCCTTCCCAAAGAGATGGGTTAGTTGTAGTAGTAGTTGTCGTAGTCGTGAAGGTTATGTGCATGTCCTCAGAATTAAGATTCCATGATGTTGCAGTGTCTGACAAGTTGTGTACGAATGGTATATAATACCGACAAGATGAGATTAAGACACATGTGCAACATCTGGGTATCTTTATTGTAGACGTTTCGCCATCCAGTGGCTTTATCAATACAAATTCCAGGACATAACTTGAAGACAGTAGAACTATGTACAGAAGATGAGGTAATCAGTCCCTCAACCTTGGAGTTGGTGCGAAGAGCACCGTAGTCGTGGAGATTCTGAATCAGAATCTGACGTTACTATATAAGCGCCAGGCTCCTTGTTTCTGCTTCAGAATCTCCACGACTATGGTGCTCTTCGCACCTACTGCTAGGTTGAGGGACTGATTACCTCATCTTCTGTACATAGTTCTCCTGTCTTCAAGTTATGTCCTGGAATTTGTATTGATAAAGCCACTGGATGGCGAAACGTCTACAATAAAGATACCCAGATGTTGCACATGTGTCTTATTTTCAGGCTATTGCTGCTGGAGGCCCGCTGCCCCACATATCCATCACAGCTTGGTTGATCTGGCACCTGGTGAAGATACTTGTCCAGTTTCCTCTTGAAGGCTTCTACACTTGTTCCAGCAGTGTTTCTGATATCTTCTGGTAAGATGTTGAATAATCTGGGACCCCGAATGTTGATACAGTGTTCCCTTATTGTTCCCTTATTGTATTTGGGTTATTGAGGCTAGGACTTTGGGTAGTTTCAAATTTAGGTTGGAGTGAGAGGGGTTGGATTTGAGTGGGACTTGCAAATGAGAGGATAGAGTTATCAGAGCTTATTTCTTGGGTAGCATTGAAAATTAGGTTGGGCAAATGTTTTGTTAGTGGGATGGATTGTAAAGGACCTGCCTAGTATGGGCCAACAGGCCTGCTGCAGTGATCCTCCTTTCTTATGTTCTTATATTCTTATACGTATATCTGGATCGAGACAGTGTGTTGTCACCACTAAGCTGCTCTCCCCCTCTGGTTAATCAGATTAAAGTGGGGGAGTGGGAAGGTAGTAATAGCTCCCATACAGAGGGAAAAATAAAAAAACTTGCTTGCTTTTGGTTGTTACTAGAATCATCGCCCAGTCTCAGGCTGGGCTTATGTCTGACGATCTGGTGAACCAGGCTGTTTGTGCACGCCAGCGAAATTTTCATGACTCACTTGCCATTGGTTTTTCCCCCGTCCCGTACCCTGGTTTGAAGTTGTTTTACTGGTCGAGCGTATGCTATAAGCTGGCAGTAGGGTGTGTCCACGGTCACCTCACATTCTGGCGAGAGTTTATCAACACAGCTGGATGTATCAGCACTGTTGTTACCCTACTATGTCTGTGTTATGTAGTGGAAACAAAATCCTAGCTACATTTCCTCGTCATATTCCGTCACATATGATGGATATCTTGCATTAGGTTATGAAATGTGTCAAACTGAGTTGGAAACTGCAGTAGAGCGATGAAGATATCGGAAAGCATTCTTATATGGCTTCAGTAGCTACTGCAGCTTTAAAAGGTTTCCTTCCAGCAGAGCTGGAGTGACTACTACTAAAGAGATTTGAGCGAGTACAAATAGGGTGCGCATCAGTGGTGACGTGTACTTAGCCAGTGGTGACGTGTACTTAGCCAGTGGTGACGTGTACTTAGCTTTGAGTGGTGACGTGTACTTAGCTCTGTGAAGACCTGTTTGTGTGCTCTCTGTGAATCTGAACCAGGATGCCCTCTCTTGAGCAACTTTACCAGCAGCTGAGAGAAGAGCTCAGAGTTGCTAAGATGGAGATACGGCGATTAACGGAGGAGAACAAGAGGATTCGTAGTAATCCTCCTGTTGTGAGTCCCCAGGTTAAGAGGGGAGCTTGGTCAGTGGCCGGGCAACATGGAACCAAGCTGAAGATCAAGAAAACGGTTGGAGAGGCAGAAACAACGAGAAACCAGAAGACTACCGTGGAAACTTCCAACCCATTCTCGGTGCTACCCGACGAATGTGAGTGTTCTACTGGGAATGCCACAACGAGCACCAAAGAAGCATTGGCAGACGTGAGTGAGACATCCCTAGAAACCCCAACGAAGACCATCGAGAACGTCTTGACGAATTCTACAAGTGGTGTAATGCTACCTGGCGAATGTGAGTCGACTACTCGGAGCATCACGACGGACGACGCAAAGGAAGGTAAAAACATTGTTGTTGTTGGGGATAGCCAGATTAGGTACATGGATAGGGCATTCTGCTTGAAGGACAGGAGTAGGAGGCAGAGAGTGTGTTTTCCTGGGGCAGGGATGAAGGATATTGTTAGCCGTCTGGATGACATCATGAGAGGTAATGGGAGCAATCCTATTATCTGTCTCAGTGCTGGAGGTAACGATGTTGGCAGACGTAGGAGTGAGGACCTGATTAGCAGGTATAGGTCAGCAATAGAGATAATTAGGAGGAAGGGTGGGAAACCTGTCATATGTGGCATTTTGCCAAGGAGAGGAGTTGGAAATGAATGGTTGTCCAGAGCAATTGGTGTCAATTGCTGGCTGGACAAATACTGTAAGGAAAATGCGGTAACATTCATTGACAACTGGGACCTCTTCTATGGCAGAAATGACATGTATGCCAGGGATGGGGTTCACTTATCTAGGTGTGGGGTGGGAGCACTGGCCAACGCAGTGGAGGGAGCTGTCAGGTCTTTAAACTAGGAATAGTTAGTGGTATGGGTTTTTGCGGGAAAACTGTGAAGTCTCAGGGTAGTAATATGGGTACTAGGAGAACTAGTAATAGGCAAAATGAGGTGGATATCGGAAAGCCAGTGGCACTAATTGACAAGGACAGTAATAGGTTTAGTGGAATAACAGAAAGGAGCAGGAATGATAAAGAGAAAGGAGGGTCCTTAAGTATATATTACACAAATAGTCGCAGTGCTAGTAATAAGATGGACGAGTTGAGACTAGTTGCTAGTGCAGGTACCATAGATGTATTTGCCATTACTGAGACGTGGTTTAATTCAAAAAGTCGGGACATGCCTGCAGAATGTCACATTCAGGGTTTCAAATTGTTCCAAGTAGATAGAAGTATCGGGAAGGGGGGTGGGGTGGCATTGTATGTCCGAGATCGCTTGAACTGTTGCATTAAAACGGGTATTAAGTCTGAAGTAACACATACAGAGTCTGTTTGGATAGAATTTTCAGAGGGGCATAAAAAATTAACTTTAGGTGTGATATACCGTCCCCCAAATTTAGATAGGGACCAGGGAAGACTACTATGGGAGGAAATTGTTAGGGCCACAAGGCACGATAATGTAGTAATTCTAGGAGACTTTAACTTTAGTCATATTGATTGGAATTTCTTGACTGGGAATTTAGAATCATACGACTTCTTAGGAGTAGTTCAGGATTGTTTTTTGAAGCAGTTTGTGACAGAACCTACAAGGGGTAATAACCTGCTTGACTTAGTTCTGGCAAACAATGAATCCCTTGTTAATAATTTAGAAGTTTCAGAGGAACTGGGTGCTAGCGACCACAAATCAATTACATTTAGAATTGAATGGAAGTATGATAGTAGGGATAACTCAGTAACAGTCCCAGATTTTCGCTTAGCAGATTACGATGGGCTTAGAGAACACTTATCATCTGTTGACTGGGGTAACGAAGAGAGCTATCAATATGACAGTTTTCTGAACACAATACATGCTGCTCAAAGAACATTTATCCCTTATAAAGAAATTAGATCAAATAGAAATGACCCAAAATGGATGAATAATAGGCTGAAATATCTACTAGGGCATAAGAAAGGAATTTATAGGCGTATCAAAAGAGGCGAGGGTCATCTTATGAATCAGTATATTGACATTAAGAGGGACATTAAAAAGGGGATAAGAAAAGCTAAAAGGGACTATGAAATTAAAGTTGCTAGGGATTCTAAAACTAACCCAAAAAGTTTTTTCCAGGTATATAGAACAAAAGTCAGAGATAAGATAGGTCCCCTTAAAAATAACTATGGGCATCTTACTGACAAAGAGAATGAAATGTGCTCGATTTTAAATAATTATTTTCTCTCGGTTTTTACATAGGAAGACACTAATAATATTCCGGTAATTAATTTTTATAGTGGGCCAGAAGAAGATAAATTATGTAACATCACAGTCACTAGTGAAATGGTTGTGAAGCAGATAGACCAACTGAAGCAAAATAAGTCACCGGGTCCTGATGAGGTTTTTTCAAGGGTTCTAAAGGAATGCAAAATGGAAGTCTGTGAACCATTAACTAATATTTTTAATTTATCTCTTCAAACAGGTGTAGTGTCTGATATGTGGAAGATGGCTAATGTAATTCCTATTTTTAAAACAGGGGACAAGTCGTTACCGTCAAATTACCGCCCAATAAGCCTGACCTCAATTGTAGGTAAATTACTAGAGTCAATTATAGCTCAAATTATAAGAAGCCATCTCGATAAGCATAGCTTGATTAATGATACTCAGCATGGATTCACAGAGGCCGGTCTTGTCTAACTAATTTATTAACTTTCTTCAGTAAAGCTTTTGAGGCTGTTGACCACGATAAAGAATTTGATATTATTTACTTAGATTTTAGTAAGGCATTTGATAGAGTTCCGCACCAAAGACTGTTGAAGAAAGTAGCAGCTCATGGCATTGGAGGAAGAGTGCTCTCGTGGATCGAATCATGGCTCACAGACAGGAAGCAGAGAGTGTCCATAAATGGGGTTAAATCCGAGTGGGGATCAGTAACAAGTGGCGTTCCACAGGGATCAGTCTTGGGCCCGTTGTTGTTTATAATATATATCAATGATCTTGATGAAGGAATTACTAGTGATATGAGCAAATTCGCCGATGACACGAAGATAGGTAGGATAATTGATTCAAACGTAGATGTTAGGGAACTTCAGGAGGATTTAGACAAACTCTACTCTTGGTCAGAAAAGTGGCAGATGCAGTTCAATGTAGATAAATGCAAGGTTCTGAAGCTCGGGAGTGTCCATAACCCTAGCACTTATAAGTTAAATAATATAGAACTTAGCCATACAGATTGCGAAAAGGACTTGGGGGTTATGGTAAGCAGCAACCTTAAACCAAGACAGCAGTGCCTAAGCGTACGTAATAAGGCAAATAGATTACTGGGATTTATATCAAGAAGTGTAAGCAACAGAAGTCCAGAGGTCATACTGCAGCTTTATACATCATTAGTAAGGCCTCACCTAGATTATGCAGCTCAATTCTGGTCTCCATATTACAGAATGGACATAAATTCGTTAGAAAACATTCAGCGTAGGATGACTAAATTAATACATAGCATTAGAAATCTTCCTTATGAAGAAAGATTGAAGACTCTTAAGTTACATTCACTTGTTAGACGAAGAATGAGGGGAGACCTGATCGAAGTGTACAAGTGGAAGATAGGTATTAATAAAGGGGATATTAACAAGGTCTTGAGGATATCTCTCCAAGAGAGAACCCGCAGTAATGGATTTAAATTAGATAAGTTTAGATTTAGAAAGGACATAGGAAAGTATTGGTTTGGAAATAGGGTAGTTGATGAGTGGAACAGTCTACCTAGTTGGGTTATTGAGGCTAGGACTTTGGGTAGTTTCAAATTTAGGTTGGATAAGTACATGAGTGGGAGGGGTTGGATTTGAGTGGGACTTGCACATCGGAGCTTGTTTCTTGGTTGGCATTGAAAGTTGGGTTGGTCAAATGTTTGTTAGTGGGATGAATTGTAAAGGACCTGCCTAGTATGGGCCAACAGGCCTGCTGCAGTGTTCCTCCTTTCTTATGTTCTTATGTTATCTGTTTGGCGATCAGCATACGGAGGAGCAAGCTCCACCACGTCTTAACATCAATCATTTATTACCGGGCCAAGTGAGAGTAGCTAAGAGGTATGCGGGATATTACTGGTGTACAAGGTAGTTGGAAGATTAAGACATGTTCAGCTTGGCAGTACAGTGGAACCTCTACTTGCGAGCGCGTCCACGTGCGAGTTTTTTCAAATACGAGCAGTCGATCGGTCGATTTTTTTGCTTCCATATGCGAGCGAAATTTCCATAAGCGAGCGGGCCTCACCTGGAGTTTACCTGGAGAGAGTTCCGGGGGTCAACGCCCCCGCGGCCCGGTCTGTGACCAGGCCTCCTGGTGGATCAGAGCCTGATCAACCAGGCTGTTGCTGCTGGCTGCACGCAAACCAACGTACGAGCCACAGCCCGGCTGATCAGGAACTGACTTTAGGTGCTTGTCCAGTGCCAGCTTGAAGACTGCCAGGGGTCTGTTGGTAATCCCCCTTATGTGTGCTGGGAGGCAGTTGAACAGTCTCGGGCCCCTGACACTTATTGTATGGTCTCTTAACGTGCTAGTGACACCCCTGCTTTTCATTGGGGGGATGGTGCATCGTCTGCCAAGTCTTTTGCTTTTGTAGTGAGTGATTTTCGTGTGCAAGTTCGGTACTAGTCCCTCTAGGATTTTCCAGGTGTATATAATCGTGTATCTCTCCCTCCTGCGTTCCAGGGAATACAGGTTTAGGAACCTCAAGCGCTCCCAGTAATTGAGGTGTTTTATCTCCGTTATGCGCGCCGTGAAAGTTCTCTGTACATTTTCTAGGTCGGCAATTTCACCTGCCTTGAAAGGTGCTGTTAGTGTGCAGCAATATTCCAGCCTAGATAGAACAAGTGACCTGAAGAGTGTCATCATGGGCTTGGCCTCCCTAGTTTTGAAGGTTCTCATTATCCATCCTGTCATTTTTCTAGCAGATGCAATTGATACAATGTTATGGTCCTTGAAGGTGAGATCCTCCGACATGATCACTCCCAGGTCTTTGACGTTGGTGTTTCGCTCTATTTTGTGGCCAGAATTTGTTTTGTACTCTGATGAAGATTTAATTTCCTCATGTTTACCATATCTGAGTAATTGAAATTTCTCATCGTTGAACTTCATATTGTTTTCTGCAGCCCACTGAAAGATTTGGTTGATGTCCGCCTGGAGCTTTGCAGTGTCTGCAATGGAAGACACTGTCATGCAGATTCGGGTGTCATCTGCAAAGGAAGACACGGTGCTGTGGCTGACATCCTTGTCTATGTCGGATATGAGGATGAGGAACAAGATGGGAGCGAGTACTGTGCCTTGTGGAACAGAGCTTTTCACCGTAGCTGCCTCGGACTTTACTCTGTTGACGACTACTCTCTGTGTTCTGTTAGTGAGGAAATTATAGATCCATCGACCGACTTTCCTGTTATTCCTTTAGCACGCATTTTGTGCGCTATTACGCCATGGTCACACTTGTCGAAGGCTTTTGCAAAGTCTGTATATATTACATCTGCATTCTTTTTGTCTTCTAGTGCATTTAGGACCTTGTCGTAGTGATCCAATAGTTGAGACAGACAGGAGCGACCTGTTCTAAACCCATGTTGCCCTGGGTTGTGTAACTGATGGGTTTCTAGATGGGTGGTGATCTTGCTTCTTAGGACCCTTTCAAAGATTTTTATGATATGGGATGTTAGTGCTATTGGTCTGTAGTTCTTTGCTGTTGCTTTACTGCCCCCTTTGTGGAGTGGGGCTATGTCTGTTGTTTTTAGTAACTGTGGGACGACCCCCGTGTCCATGCTCCCTCTCCATAGGATGGAAAAGGCTCGTGATAGGGGCTTCTTGCAGTTCTTGATGAACACAGAGTTCCATGAGTCTGGCCCTGGGGGAGAGTGCATGGGCATGTCATTTATCGCCTGTTCGAAGTCATTTGGCGTCAGGATAACATCGGATAGGCTTGTGTTAATCAAATTTTGTGGCTCTCTCATAAAAAATTCATTTTGATCAAGGGAGGTTCCTTGACGCTGGTGAGGGGCTCTTGCTCTTGATCTAGGGAATTGGATCTCGGTTGTTTGTTGGACTATCTTATTGTATTTTATACCATTTTCAACACAAGGTGTTGAAAATAGTTTACCTTGTATTGTTAAACCTTATCTTATACCTCGTATTGACATAGCTCATCCTCTGCTTATCCCAAGATGAGTTAGAGACAGCTCTTTTGAGTTCCGAGAAATTTTCTACTCCTATAGCCCGGCCTTGGGCCAGGCTCGTCTGGTGCTTGCCTGGTTAATCATGCTATTGTTGCTAGTGGCCCACTGACCCACATATCACAACCTGGTTGATCTGGCATCTGGTGAAGATACTCGTCCAGTTAACTCTTGAAGGCTTCTACACTTGTCCCAGCAGTGTTTCCGATTTTTGGTAAGATGTTGAATATTCTGGGATCACGAATGTTGATAGTGTTCTCTTGTTGTGGCCACAGTTCCCTTGCTGTTTTCTGATAAGTTATTGAATAATCTGGGCCACGGATGTTGATACAGTGTTCTCTTATTGTGCCCACTGCTCCCTTGCTGTTTTCTGGTAAGATGTTTAATAATTTGGGGAAACGAAATTCTTGGAGCAGTCGTAGCTGCGGAATCCTTAATGGAATTCTTGACAGCCTGGTTGACCAGGGAAGCATCAGACGAACCTGGCCCATGGCCGGGCTCTGAGAGTAGTTAAACTCTCGAAACTCATCAAAGTATACTTGGCGGCCTGCTAAAGTCTTCCAGCTCTGGCTGACAAGTTTTAACACTCGCTCTAACTTAGTAGAGTGAAAGATATGGGTGAAAGTGAGGAATGTACACATGAAGAGTGGGAGGGCCATGTATACAGTCCGAGAAAAGCGTGTCAAAATTTATGGTCTTGGTTCCACTCTCCTATGTGCGGGTTATTTGTGTAATGTTCCAGTTACGTTGTGATGTCTTTTTATTTTTTAATGGCCAGGCGCTAAACCCTATGGGTTTAGCGCCTGGCCATTAAAATGGTTCTTTGAACCATTCATCTGCAGGTATGTTGAAGGTTAGTGGCACAGTGACAGAGGAACGGAGAGTTGCTTCTCAGAGAGAGAGAATGAGAATGAATCTGGAGACGAGATTAGGAGACTCCAATCGAAATAAGTCTGATTTTTTTTTGTGTTATCCCAGGTTCTTTACACATATGCTGCTATGTATGGTAATCTATGTAACTGTATTTGTGTATACCTGAATAAACTTACTATGTAGGAAGAGGGGCAGGGATGCAGGTGTATGCGTTACCTGCGAGAGAGGTACTGGAGATGAGTACTGGTGATGTGTGTGGCAAGAGGCGAGTACTGGTGGTGTGTGGCAGGAGGCGTGATGGTTGGAGGCGCTTGTTGACAAATGTATCAGCAAAGCAACTGACACGGCACTCGACCCTAACAACCTCAGGAAGAACAAGAAGTTACAAGAATGTTGATGAGACAGAGAGACGAATGAGGATGATGGTGAGAAATGAGAGAACCCGGGGGACTGGGAGAGGGGTGTTGTAGCCCCTGGTGCAGCGATGTTGTAGCCTCTGTGGTAGGGAGGGTATTGTAGCCCCCGGGGAAATGGAGGGTATTGTAGCCCCGGGGGCAGGGAGGGTATTGTAGCCCCCGGGGGCAGGGATGGCTTTGTAGCCCCCGGAGCAGGAAGGGTATTGTTGCCTCTGGGGAAGGAAGGGTATTGTAGCCCCTGGGGCAGCGAGGGTATTGTAGCCCCTGGGGCACTCCCAGGTAAGAAGTGCGGAACGAGAGCGTTCACACAATGGCGTACTTCAGCTCATTTCACGCTTTGTTATATCCAGCGGTATTTTGCTTTGTCCTGTCTTCCTCATGAAGACAAAAGGAAGGAAGGAAGTGGTGAAGCAAGAGGGGGGAGGAGGAGGAGGAGGGGAGGTTCGTGATATACCTGTGACCACTTTCCAGAGTGTTCCTACTTCAGTAGCCCGGCCGAGGGAAAGGCTTCTCCGTTGATGATGTCCGAGTCACTCAGTCACTGAGTCACCTCTCACGTTGAGGCCCGTGGTTCGATCTCCGGTACTTGTGGAAACAGGACGTGTTTCCTTAAGACACCTGCTGTCACTGTTCGCCTAGCAGTAAAATAGGTACCTGGGTGTAAGTTGACTGGTGTGGGTCGCATAATGTTAACAAAATTAATCTAAGTTGCGGGAAATGCTCTACATAATTAGGGACTTTCTATATAGTATGTCATTAATATGAACTATGGTCTGTATAAGTTTTATCATGTACTTGTAGAAATAAATATTATTCATACACTCCTTGGTATGTACAATTTAAGGGGTTTTAATCGCCTGTTTAACCGCATTCCAAAACTAATTACTGTATACAAGTAACGGCCTTGACGGATGTGTTATATTTGGCGTGTGTGTGCGCGCTAATTAGTTGTGGTCGTAGCAGCTGTGTTTAACGTTAGTGTGGTGAGTCACGTGACTATCAGCAGCAGCAGCACCCCCTGTTGATTTAGTGTTTTGGTGACCACAAGACGTGCTCACTCATGGTACTATGGGATCATCCAGGCAAGAGGAGACGAGAGGACGAGGAACACAACAGTTGGGTATCGTTGTAAAGTTTCGCCTACACGGTAGGCTTCTTCGGTCAAATACAGAAGCGGCAGTGTAGTAGTGAAATGAAGGTGAGGTAATCAGTCCATCAATCTTGGAGAAATTGTATTTGAGGTGGTCAGTCCCTCAGCCTGGAGAAGAGTTCATCTGAACTCTTCTATATACAGGGGTCCTGCTTGACAACATTCATGTACAACTATATACAGGGATCCTGCTTGACAACATTCATGTACAACTATATACAGGGATCCTGCTTGACAACATTCATGTACAACTATATACAGGGGTCGTGCTTGACAACATTCATGTACAACTATATACAGGGGTCCTGCTTGACAACATTCATGTACAACTATATACAGGGATCCTGCTTGACAGCATTCATGTACAACTATATACAGGGATCCTGCTTGACAACATTCATGTACAACTATATACAGGGATCCTGCTTGACAGCATTCATGTGCAACTATATACAGGGATCCTGCTTGACAACATTCATGTACAACTTTATACAGGGGTCCTGCTTGACAACATTCATGTACAACTATATACAGGGATCCTGCTTGACAACATTCATGTACAACTATATACAGGGATCCTGCTTGACAGCATTCATGTACAACTATATACAGGGGTCCTGCTTGACAACATTCATGTACAACTATATACAGGGGTCGTGCTTGACAACATTCATGTACAACTATATACAGGGGTCCTGCTTGACAACATTTATGCACAACTATATACAGGGATCCTGCTTGACAACATTCATGTACAACTATATACAGGGGTCCTGCTGGACAACATTCATGTACAACTATATACAGGAGTCGTGCTTGACAACATTCATGTACAACTATATACAGGGATCCTGCTTGACAACATTCATGTACAACTATATACAGGGGTCCTGCTTGACAACATTCATGTACAACTATATACAGGGGTCCTGCTTGACAACATTCATGTACAACTATATACAGGGATCCTACTTGACAGCATTCATGTACAACTATATACAGGGGTCCTGCTTGACAGCATTCATGTACAACTATATACAGGGATCCTGCTTGACAGCATTCATGTCCAACTATATACAGGGGTCCTGATTGACAGCATTCATGTACAACTATATACAGGGGTCCTGCTTGACAGCATTCATGTACAACTATATACAGGGATCCTGCTTGACAGCATTCATGTACAACTATATACAGGGGTCCTGCTTGACAGCATTCATGTACAACTATATACAGGGATCCTGCTTGACAGCATTCATGTACAACTATATACAGGGATCCTGCTTGACAGCATTCATGCACAACTATATACAGGGATCCTGCTTGACAGCATTCATGCACAACTATATACAGGGATCCTGCTTGACAGCATTCATGTACAACTATATACAGGGATCCTGCTTGACAGCATTCATGTACAACTATATACAGGGGTCCTGCTTGACAACATTCATGTACAACTATATACAGGGGTCGTGCTTGACAACATTCATGTACAAATATATACAGGGGTCGTGCTTGACAACATTCATGTACAACTATATACAGGGGTCGTGCTTGACAACATTCATGCACAACTATATACAGGGATCCTGCTTGACAATATTCATGTACAACTATATACAGGGGTCCTGCTTGACAACATTCATGTACAACTATATACAAGAGTCGTGCTTGACAACATTCATGTACAACTATATACAGGGATCCTGCTTGACAACATTCATGTACAACTATATACAGGGGTCCTGCTTGACAATATTCATGTACAACTATATACAGGGGTCCTGCTTGACAACATTCATGTACAACTATATACAGGGATCCTGCTTGACAGCATTCATGTACAACTATATACAGGGATCCTGCTTGACAGCATTCATGTGCAACTATATACAGGGATCCTGCTTGACAACATTCATGTACAACTTTATACAGGGGTCCTGCTTGACAACATTCATGTACAACTATATACAGGGATCCTGCTTGACAACATTCATGTACAACTATATACAGGGATCCTGCTTGACAACATTCATGTACAACTATATACAGGGGTCCTGCTTGACAACATTCATGTACAACTATATACAGGGGTCCTGCTTGACAACATTCATGTACAACTATATACAGGGATCCTGCTTGACAACATTCATGTACAACTATATACAGGGATCCTGCTTGACAACATTCATGTACAACTATATACAGGGATCCTGCTTGACAATATTCATGTACAACTATATACAGGGGTCGTGCTTGACAACATTCATGTGCAACTATATACAGGGGTCGTGCTTGACAACATTCATGTACAACTATATACAGGGATCCTGCTTGACAACATTCATGTACAACTATATACAGGGATCCTGCTTGACAACATTCATGTACAACTATATACAGGGATCCTGCTTGACAGCATTCATGTACAACTATATAGAGGGGTCGTGCTTGACAACATTCATGTACAACTATATACAGGGGTCGTGCTTGACAACATTCATGTACAACTATATACAGGGATCCTGCTTGACAACATTCATGTACAACTATATACAGGGATCCTGCTTGACAACATTCATGTACAACTATATACAGGGATCCTGCTTGACAACATTCATGTACAACTATATACAGGGGTCGTGCTTGACAACATTCATGTACAACTATATACAGGGGTCGTGCTTGACAACATTCATGTACAACTATATACAGGGGTCGTGCTTGACAGCATTCATGTACAACTATATACAGGGGTCGTGCTTGACAACATTCATGTACAACTATATACAGGGGTCGTGCTTGACAACATTCATGTACAACTATATACAGGGGTCGTGCTTGACAACATTCATGTACAACTATATACAGGGATCCTGCTTGACAACATTCATGTACAACTATATACAGGGATCCTGCTTGACAACATTCATGTACAACTATATACAGGGGTCCTGCTTGACAACATTCATGTACAACTATATACAGGGATCCTGCTTGACAACATTCATGTACAACTATATACAGGGATCCTGCTTGACAACATTCATGTACAACTATATACAGGGGTCCTGCTTGACAACATTCATGTACAACTATATACAGGGGTCCTGCTTGACAACATTCATGTACAACTATATACAGGGGTCCTGCTTGACAACATTCATGTACAACTATATACAGGGATCCTGCTTGACAACATTCATGTACAACTATATACAGGGGTCCTGCTTGACAACATTCATGTACAACTATATACAGGGGTCCTGCTTGACAACATTCATGTACAACTATATACAGGGATCCTACTTGACAGCATTCATGTACAACTATATACAGGGGTCCTGCTTGACAGCATTCATGTACAACTATATACAGGGATCCTGCTTGACAGCATTCATGTACAACTATATACAGGGGTCCTGATTGACAGCATTCATGTACAACTATATACAGGGGTCCTGCTTGACAGCATTCATGTACAACTATATACAGGGATCCTGCTTGACAGCATTCATGTACAACTATATACAGGGGTCCTGCTTGACAGCATTCATGTACAACTATATACAGGGATCCTGCTTGACAGCATTCATGTACAACTATATACAGGGATCCTGCTTGACAGCATTCATACACAACTATATACAGGGATCCTGCTTGACAGCATTCATGCACAACTATATACAGGGATCCTGCTTGACAGCATTCATGTACAACTATATACAGGGATCCTGCTTGACAGCATTCATGTACAACTATATACAGGGGTCCTGCTTGACAACATTCATGTACAACTATATACAGGGGTCGTGCTTGACAACATTCATGTACAAATATATACAGGGGTCGTGCTTGACAACATTCATGTACAACTATATACAGGGGTCGTGCTTGACAACGTTCATGCACAACTATATACAGGGATCCTGCTTGACAACATTCATGTACAACTATATACAGGGGTCCTGCTTGACAACATTCATGTACAACTATATACAGGGATCCTGCTTGACAACATTCATGTACAACTATATACAGGGGTCCTGCTTGACAACATTCATGTACAACTATATACAGGGGTCCTGCTTGACAACATTCATGTACAACTATATACAGGGATCCTACTTGACAGCATTCATGTACAACTATATACAGGGGTCCTGCTTGACAGCATTCATGTACAACTATATACAGGGATCCTGCTTGACAGCATTCATGTACAACTATATACAGGGGTCCTGATTGACAGCATTCATGTACAACTATATGCAGGGGTCCTGCTTGACAGCATTCATGTACAACTATATACAGGGATCCTGCTTGACAGCATTCATGTACAACTATATACAGGGATCCTGCTTGACAGCATTCATGTGCAACTATATACAGGGATCCTGCTTGACAACATTAATGTACAACTTTATACAGGGGTCCTGCTTGACAACATTCATGTACAACTATATACAGGGATCCTGCTTGACAACATTCATGTACAACTATATACAGGGATCCTGCTTGACAACATTCATGTACAACTATATACAGGGGTCCTGCTTGACAACATTCATGTACAACTATATACAGGGGTCGTGCTTGACAACATTCATGTACAACTATATACAGGGATCCTGCTTGACAACATTCATGTACAACTATATACAGGGGTCCTGCTTGACAACATTCATGTACAACTATATACAGGGATCCTGCTTGACAACATTCATGTACAACTATATACAGGGATCCTGCTTGACAACATTCATGTACAACTATATACAGGGGTCGTGCTTGACAACATTCATGTACAACTATATACAGGGGTCGTGCTTGACAACATTCATGTACAACTATATACAGGGATCCTGCTTGACAACATTCATGTACAACTATATACAGGGATCCTGCTTGACAACATTCATGTACAACTATATACAGGGATACTGCTTGACAACATTCATGTACAACTATATACAAGAGTCGTGCTTGACAACATTCATGTACAACTATATACAGGGGTCGTGCTTGACAACATTCATGTACAACTATATACAGGGGTCGTGCTTGACAACATTCATGTACAACTATATACAGGGGTCGTGCTTGACAACATTCATGTACATTCATGTACAACTATATACAGGGGTCGTGCTTGACAACATTCATGTACAACTATATACAGGGATCCTGCTTGACAACATTCATGTACAACTATATACAGGGGTCGTGCTTGACAACATTCATGTACAACTATATACAGGGGTCGTGCTTGACAACATTCATGTACAACTATATACAGGGGTCGTGCTTGACAACATTCATGTACAACTATATACAGGGGTCGTGCTTGACAACATTCATGTACAACTATATACAGGGGTCGTGCTTGACAACATTCATGTACAACTATATACAGGGGTCGTGCTTGACAACATTCATGTACAACTATATACAGGGATCCTGCTTGACAACATTCATGTACAACTATATACAGGGATCCTGCTTGACAACATTCATGTACAACTATATACAGGGGTCCTGCTTGACAACATTCATGTACAACTATATACAGGGATCCTGCTTGACAACATTCATGTACAACTATATACAGGGATCCTGCTTGACAACATTCATGTACAACTATATACAGGGATCCTGCTTGACAACATTCATGTACAACTATATACAGGGGTCCTGCTTGACAACATTCATGTACAACTATATACAGGGGTCCTGCTTGACAACATTCATGTACAACTATATACAGGGGTCCTGCTTGACAACATTCATGTACAACTATATACAGGGATCCTGCTTGACAACATTCATGTACAACTATATACAGGGGTCCTGCTTGACAACATTCATGTACAACTATATACAGGGGTCCTGCTTGACAACATTCATGTACAACTATATACAGGGATCCTACTTGACAGCATTCATGTACAACTATATACAGGGGTCCTGCTTGACAGCATTCATGTACAACTATATACAGGGATCCTGCTTGACAGCATTCATGTACAACTATATACAGGGGTCCTGATTGACAGCATTCATGTACAACTATATACAGGGGTCCTGCTTGACAGCATTCATGTACAACTATATACAGGGATCCTCCTTGACAGCATTCATGTACAACTATATACAGGGGTCCTGCTTGACAGCATTCATGTACAACTATATACAGGGATCCTGCTTGACAGCATTCATGTACAACTATATACAGGGATCCTGCTTGACAGCATTCATACACAACTATATACAGGGATCCTGCTTGACAGCATTCATGCACAACTATATACAGGGATCCTGCTTGACAGCATTCATGTACAACTATATACAGGGATCCTGCTTGACAGCATTCATGTACAACTATATACAGGGGTCCTGCTTGACAACATTCATGTACAACTATATACAGGGGTCGTGCTTGACAACATTCATGTACAAATATATACAGGGGTCGTGCTTGACAACATTCATGTACAACTATATACAGGGGTCGTGCTTGACAACATTCATGTACAACTATATACAGGGGTCGTGCTTGACAACGTTCATGCACAACTATATACAGGGATCCTGCTTGACAACATTCATGTACAACTATATACAGGGGTCCTGCTTGACAACATTCATGTACAACTATATACAAGAGTCGTGCTTGACAACATTCATGTACAACTATATACAGGGATCCTGCTTGACAACATTCATGTACAACTATATACAGGGGTCCTGCTTGACAACATTCATGTACAACTATATACAGGGGTCCTGCTTGACAACATTCATGTACAACTATATACAGGGATCCTACTTGACAGCATTCATGTACAACTATATACAGGGGTCCTGCTTGACAGCATTCATGTACAACTATATACAGGGATCCTGCTTGACAGCATTCATGTACAACTATATACAGGGGTCCTGATTGACAGCATTCATGTACAACTATATACAGGGGTCCTGCTTGACAGCATTCATGTACAACTATATACAGGGATCCTGCTTGACAGCATTCATGTACAACTATATACAGGGATCCTGCTTGACAGCATTCATGTGCAACTATATACAGGGATCCTGCTTGACAACATTAATGTACAACTTTATACAGGGGTCCTGCTTGACAACATTCATGTACAACTATATACAGGGATCCTGCTTGACAACATTCATGTACAACTATATACAGGGATCCTGCTTGACAACATTCATGTACAACTATATACAGGGGTCCTGCTTGACAACATTCATGTACAACTATATACAGGGGTCGTGCTTGACAACATTCATGTACAACTATATACAGGGATCCTCCTTGACAACATTCATGTACAACTATATACAGGGGTCCTGCTTGACAACATTCATGTACAACTATATACAGGGATCCTGCTTGACAACATTCATGTACAACTATATACAGGGATCCTGCTTGACAACATTCATGTACAACTATATACAGGGGTCGTGCTTGACAACATTCATGTACAACTATATACAGGGGTCGTGCTTGACAACATTCATGTACAACTATATACAGGGGTCCTGCTTGACAACATTCATGTACAACTATATACAGGGATCCTGCTTGACAACATTCATGTACAACTATATACAGGGATACTGCTTGACAACATTCATGTACAACTATATACAAGAGTCGTGCTTGACAACATTCATGTACAACTATATACAGGGGTCGTGCTTGACAACATTCATGTACAACTATATACAGGGGTCGTGCTTGACAACATTCATGTACAACTATATACAGGGGTCGTGCTTGACAACATTCATGTACAACTATATACAGGGGTCGTGCTTGACAACATTCATGTACAACTATATACAGGGATCCTGCTTGACAACATTTATGTACAACTATATACAGGGATCCTGCTTGACAACATTCATGTACAACTATATACAGGGGTCGTGCTTGACAACATTCATGTACAACTATATACAGGGGTCGTGCTTGACAACATTCATGTACAACTATATACAGGGATCCTGCTTGACAACATTCATGTACAACTATATACAGGGATCCTGCTTCACAACATTCATGTACAACTATATACAGGGGTCCTGCTTGACAACATTCATGTACAACTATATACAGGGGTCGTGCTTGACAACATTCATGTACAACTATATACAGGGGTCGTGCTTGTCAACATTCATGTACAACTATATACAGGGATCCTGCTTGACAACATTCATGTACAACTATATACAGGGGTCCTGCTTGACAACATTCATGTACAACTATATACAGGGGTCCTGCTTGACAACATTCATGTACAACTATATACAGGGGTCCTGCTTGACAACATTCATGTACAACTATATACAGGGGTCCTGCTTGACAACATTCATGTACAACTATATACAGGGGTCCTGCTTGACAACATTCATGTACAACTATATACAAGAGTCGTGCTTGACAACATTCATGTACAACTATATACAGGGGTCGTGCTTGACAACATTCATGTACAACTATATACAGGGGTCGTGCTTGACAACATTCATGTACAACTATATACAGGGGTCGTGCTTGACAACATTCATGTACAACTATATACAGGGGTCGTGCTTGACAACATTCATGTACAACTATATACAGGGATCCTGCTTGACAACATTCATGTACAACTATATACAGGGATCCTGCTTGACAACATTCATGTACAACTATATACAGGGGTCGTGCTTGACAACATTCATGTACAACTATATACAGGGGTCGTGCTTGACAACATTCATGTACAACTATATACAGGGATCCTGCTTGACAACATTCATGTACAACTATATACAGGGGTCGTGCTTGACAACATTCATGTACAACTATATACAGGGGTCCTGCTTGACAACATTCATGTACAACTATATACAGGGGTCCTGCTTGACAACATTCATGTACAACTATATACAGGGGTCCTGCTTGACAACATTCATGTACAACTATATACAGGGATCCTGCTTGACAACATTCATGTACAACTATATACAGGGATCCTGCTTGACAACATTCATGTACAACTATATACAGGGGTCCTACTTGACAACATTCATGTACAACTATATACAGGGGTCCTGCTTGACAACATTCATGTACAACTATATACAGGGGTCCTACTTGACAACATTCATGTACAACTATATACAGGGGTCGTGCTTGACAACATTCATGTACAACTATATACAGGGGTCGTGCGTGACAACATTCATGTACAACTATATACAGGGATCCTGCTTGACAACATTCATGTACAACTATATACAGGGGTCCTGCTTGACAACATTCATGTACAACTATATACAGGGGTCCTGCTTGACAACATTCATGTACAACTATATACAGGGGTCCTGCTTGACAACATTCATGTACAACTATATACAGGGATCCTGCTTGACAACATTCATGTACAACTATATACAGGGATCCTGCTTGACAACATTCATGTACAACTATATACAGGGATCCTGCTTGACAACATTCATGTACAACTATATACAGGGATCCTGCTTGACAACATTCATGTACAACTATATACAGAGATCCTGCTTGACAACATTCATGTACAACTATATACAGGGATCCTGCTTGACAACATTCATGTACAACTATATACAGGGATCCTGCTTGACAACATTCATGTACAACTATATACAGGGGTCGTGCTTGACAACATTCATGTACAACTATATACAGGGATCCTGCTTGACAACATTCATGTACAACTATATACAGGGATCCTGCTTGACAACATTCATGTACAACTATATACAGGGATCCTGCTTGACAGTCTTCATCTATTCAAACTTCTTACAATAATATATTCACCACTCACTATAAGCCAAGACTGGAAATATTTTTTAGGTAAGTGATGTGTGTAATGTATAAGCATTTTTTTGGCCTAACTCTTTTGCTCAACATATGTTAGCATAAACATGTTATCAGGCTTTTATATGCATTTGAAAAAAATGAGTTCTTGCTTCACTTTACAGCAGTAGTCTGGAATCTAATTGCTGTATAAGCGGGGCCTTCCTGTGGTGCGCCTTATATCCCGCTTGTGAACGATTGCACAGGAGTATGTGGATACATAAAAGGCCTAGGAACTAGGCCTATTATGTATCCATATATAAATGACTTGTGTTGCAGCGGGTCGCAAGCAACAACAGCCTGGTTGACCAAGCTAGCACCAGAGAAGTCTGGCTCAAGGGTTGGCCTGCGGGAGTAGGAAAACTCTCGAAACCAATCGAAGGTAGTACTGTTTATTGTTACGGATTAGGTTTAATGATAGTTTAGATGGAGACAAAATAGTGGAGGAAGAATGGTGGTGGTGGTGAGGATGGTCTTGCTGGAGACTGTTGGAGACAGAATAGTGGAGGAAGAATGGTGGTGAGGATGGTTCTTGCTGGAGACTGTTGGAGACAAAATAGTGGAGGAAGAATGGTGGTGAGGATGGTTCTTGCTGGAGACTGTTTGAGACAAAATAGTGGAGGAAGAATGGTAGTGGTGGTGAGGATAGTTCTTGCTGGAGACTGTTGGAGACAAAATAGTGGAGGAAGAATGGTGGTGAGGATGGTTCTTGCTGGAGACTGTTGGAGACAAAATAGTGGAGGAAGAATGGTGGTGAGGATGGTTCTTGCTGGAGACTGTTGGAGACAAAATAGTGGAGGAAGAATGGTGGTGGTGGTGAGGATGGTCTTGCTGGAGACTGTTGGAGACAAAATAGTGGAGGAAGAATGGTAGTGGTGGTGAGGATGGTCTTGCTGGAGACTGTTGACTGTGTGGTGAGGATGGTCTTGCTGGAGACTGTTGACTGTGTGGTGGGGATGGTCTTGCTGGAGACTGTTGACTGTGTGGTGGGGATGGTCTTGCTGGAGACTGTTGACTGTGTGGTTAGGATGGTCTTGCTGGAGACTGTTGACTGTGTGGTGGGGATGGTCTTGCTGGAGACTGTTGACTGTGTGGTGAGGATGGTCTTCCTGGAGACTGTTGACTGTGTTGTGAGGATGGTCTTGCTGGAGACTGTTGACTGTGTGGTGGGGATGGTCTTGCTGGAGACTGTTCACTGTGTGGTGAGGATGGTCTTGCTAGAGACTGTTGACTGTGTGGTGAGGATGGTCTTGCTGGAGACTGTTGACTGTGTGGTGGGGATGGTCTTGCTGGAGACTGTTGACTGTGTGGTGGGATGGTCTTCCTGGAGACTGTTGACTGTGTGGTGAGGATGGTCTTGCTGGAGACTGTTGACTGTGTGGGGAGGATGGTCTTGCTGGAGACTGTTGACTGTGTGGTGAGGATGGTCTTGCTGGAGACTGTTGACTGTGTGGTGAGGATGGTCTTGCTGGAGACTGTTGACTGTGTGGTGAGGATGGTCTTGCTGGAGACTGTTGACTGTGTGGTGAGGATGGTCTTGCTGGAGACTGTTGACTGTGTGGTGAGGATGGTCTTGCTGGAGACTGTTGACTGTGTGGTGAGGATGGTTCTTGCTGAAGACTGTTGACTGTGTGGTGAGGATGGTCTTGCTGGAGACTGTTGACTGTGTGGTGAGGATGGTCTTGCTGGAGACTGTTGACTGTGAGGTGAGGATGGTCTTGCTGGAGACTGTTGACTGTGTGGTGAGGATGGTCTTGCTGGAGACTGTTGACTGTGAGGTGAGGATGGTCTTGCTGGAGACTGTTGACTGTGTGGTGAGGATGGTCTTGCTGGAGACTGTTGACTGTGAGGTGAGGATGGTCTTGCTGGAGACTGTTGACTGTGTGGTGAGGATGGTCTTGCTGGAGACTGTTGACTGTGTGGTGAGGATGGTCTTGCTGGAGACTGTTGGCTGTGTGGTGAGGATGGTCTTGCTGGAGACTGTTGACTATGTGGTGAGGATGGATCTTGCTGGAGACTGTTGACTGTGTGGTGAGGATGGTCTTGCTGGAGACTGTTGACTGTGTGGTGAGGATGGTCTTGCTGGAGACTGTTGACTGTGTGGTGAGGATGGTCTTGCTGGAGACTGTTGACTGTGTGGTGAGGATGGTCTTGCTGGAGACTGTTGACTGTGTGGTGAGGATGGTCTTGCTGGAGACTGTTGACTGTGAGGTGAGGATGGTCTTGCTGGAGACTGTTGACTGTGTGGTGAGGATGGTCTTGCTGGAGACTGTTGACTGTGTGGTGAGGATGGTCTTGCTGGAGACTGTTGACTGTGTGGTGAGGATGGTCTTGCTGGAGACTGTTGACTGTGTGGTGAAGATGGTCTTGCTGGAGACTGTTGACTGTGTGGTGAGGATGGTCTTGCTGGAGACTGTTGGAGATAAAATAGTGGAGGAAGAATGGTAGTGGTGGTGAGGATGGTCTTGCTGGAGACTGTTGACTGTGTGGTGAGGATGGTCTTGCTGGAGACTGTTGACTGTGTGGTGAGGATGGTCTTGCTGGAGACTGTTGACTGTGTGGTGAGGATGGTCTTGCTGGAGACTGTTGACTGTGTGGTGGGGATTCTCTTGCTGGAGACTGTTGACTGTGTGGTGGGGATGGTCTTGCTGGAGACTGTTGACTGTGTGGTGGGGATGGTCTTGCTGGAGACTGTTGACTGTGTGGTGGGGATGGTCTTGCTGGAGACTGTTGACTGTGTGGTGGGGATGGTCTTGCTGGAGACTGTTGACTGTGTGGTGAGGATGGTCTTGCTGGAGACTGTTGACTGTGTGGTGGGGATGGTCTTGCTGGAGACTGTTGACTGTGTGGTGGGGATGGTCTTGCTGGAGACTGTTGACTGTGTGGTGAGGATGGTCTTGCTGGAGACTGTTGACTGTGTGGTGAGGATGGTCTTGCTGGAGACTGTTGACTGTGTGGTGAGGATGGTCTTGCTGGAGACTGTTGACTGTGTGGTGGGGATGGTCTTGCTGGAGACTGTTGACTGTGTGGTGGGGATGGTCTTGCTAGAGACTGTTGACTGTGTGGTGAGGATGGTCTTGCTGGAGACTGTTGACTGTGTGGTGAGGATGGTCTTGCTAGAGACTGTTGACTGTGTGGTGAGGATGGTCTTGCTAGAGACTTGACTGTGTGGTGAGGATGGTCTTGCTAGAGACTGTTGACTGTGTGGTGAGGATGGTCTTGCTGGAGACTGTTGACTGTGTGGTGAGGATGGTCTTGCTGGAGACTGTTGACTGTGTGGTGAGGATGGTCTTGCTGGAGACTGTTGACTGTGTGGTGAGGATGGTCTTGCTGGAGACTGTTGACTGTGTGGTGAGGATGGTCTTGCTGGAGACTGTTGACTGTGTGGTGAGGATGGTCTTGCTGGAGACTGTTGACTGTGTGGTGAGGATGGTCTTGCTGGAGACTGTTGACTGTGTGGTGAGGATGGTCTTGCTGGAGACTGTTGACTGTGTGGTGAGGATGGTCTTGCTGGAGACTGTTGACTGTGTGGTGAGGATGGTCTTGCTAGAGACTGTTGACTGTGTGGTGAGGATGGTCTTGCTGGAGACTGTTGACTGTGTGGTGAGGATGGTCTTGCTGGAGACTGTTGACTGTGTGGTGAGGATGTACCGAGTATATTTACATTTTACTGGCCAGCTAATAGGTATGGTTGGGTAAATATTTGTCTGCCATTATTAGGTAAATTTGCCCACAATTGTTCCATCACAGTGGCTAACACATTTGTTATTGTTCTTCAAGTTATTGTCTTAATGTTTGTATACGTGTTGGCGCGCGCGCGCGCGTGTGTGGGAGGGTTTAGAGAGTCGCTTTAAGGAGTTCGACTTGGTTTCCAGAGCACTAAAGGGAGTTAAACCTGAGTTGGTGGGTTCTGCTACCCGGTCTTCGATCCAGTAACTAAGATACTGGCTTTCGAAGTCTCATTATTATCTGAAATTCTTGTATAACAATAATAATAATAATAATAATAATGTCTATTTCTACAAGTATATGATATAACTTATACAGACCATAGCTGATACCAATGACATACTACATACAAAGCCTTTTGTTATGCAGAGAATTTCCCGCAACTTGGGTTAATTTTGTCTCCTTGATGCGACCCACAGCAGTCGGCTAACACCCGGGTACCTACTTACTGCTAGGTACCCAGGGACAGCAGGTGTCTTCAGGAAATACGCCCAGTGTTTACATGAAGGTTTCCTTAATAATCCTGTATCATATCCTCGCCTTCCTAGTCAAGTATCAAGTGTTCATGTAGGGAGCCTGGTTAATGAGGTTGTTGGTGCTCGCTACACGCACACTGACGTAAGCAACACACACGTGTTACGATCATGTTGAGTGATATAAGCCTTCTCTCAGGTACCACAACATAAGCTGTGGCGTGCATAATAATGTTAGGTAAAAGGACACAAGTGAAACTAATGTGACATTGTGGCAACGTTTCGCTCTCCAGGAGTAAAAAGTTTGATGTAATAATTATAACGGACTGTTGTACGTGTCTTAATCATCCACTTGTCGGTATTTTATGCCATTTTCAATATAAAGGGTAAATGCAATATAGAACCTTGCAGGATGTATAATAGAACCTCTGGATATATAATACAACCTTGCAGGATATATAATACAACCTTGCAGGATATATAATACAATCTTGCAGGATATATAATACAACCTTGCAGGATATATAATAAAATCTTGCAGGATATATAATACAATCTTGCAGGATATATAATACAACCTTGCAGGATATATAATACAACCTTGCAGGATATATAATACAACCTTGCAGGATATATAATACAACCTTGCAGGATATATAATACAACCTTGCAGGATATATAATACAACCTTGCAGGATATATAATACAACCTTGCAGGATATATAATACAACCTTGCAGGATATATAATACAACCTTGCAGGATATATAATACAACCTTGCAGGATATATAATACAACCTTGCAGGATATATAATACAACCTTGCAGGATATATAATACAACCTTGCAGGATATATAATACAATCTTGCAGGATATATAATACAATCTTGCAGGATATATAATACAACCTTGCAGGATATATAATAAAACCTTGCAGGATATATAATACAACCTTGCAGGATATATAATACAACCTTGCAGGATATATAATACAATCTTGCAGGATATATAATGAAACCTTGCAAGATATATAATACAACCTTGCAGGATAATACAACCTTGCAGGATATATAATAAAACCTTGCAGGATATATAATACAACCTTGCAGGATATATAATACAACCTTGCAGGATATATAATACAACCTTGCAGGATATATAATACAATCTTGCAGGATATATAATAAAACCTTGCAGGATATATAATACAACCTTGCAGGATATATAATACAACCTTGCAGGATATATAATACAACCTTGCAGGATATATAATACAACCTTGCAGGATATATAATACAATCTTGCAGGATATATAATACAATCTTGCAGGATATATAATACAACCTTGCAGGATATATAATAAAACCTTGCAGGATATATAATACAACCTTGCAGGATATATAATACAACCTTGCAGGATATATAATACAACCTTGCAGGATATATAATACAATCTTGCAGGATATATAATACAACCTTGCAGGATATATAATGAAATCTTGCAGGATGTATAATGGGGAAATATACAACTCCGTGTTAGTATACAGGGAGATTTGTAGGGAATTTTGCTGTTGATAGGCTTTGAGCTCCATATTTTACATAATTCCTGTGTGAATTCAACGATCTACAACTAATGGTGTGTTAAGAGGCACCTAAGTCCCCCCGTCTTGTAATAGCATTGTTCCACTATTATGTATTTTCTCCATAATTACTATCGTATTTATTTTGTCTCGTAAGGTGAAGCTCACACCTCTGCAACGCAATTGTCCTCAGCTCAGACCTCTACAACACAATTGTTCTCAGCTCAGACCTCTACAACACAACTGTCCTCAGCTCAGACCTCTACAACACAACTGTCCTCAGCTCAGACCTCTACAACACAACTGTCCTCAGCTCACACATCTACAACACAACAATCCTCCAAGACTTGTTAAGTTATACCATGAATTAAATCAAGATCCTGGACTTCACCTTAACACAACAGACAAAGCAACTGTGACAGTAAATATGGCCAAGGTAGATTATAGTGGAAATGAACATGATATTAGAAGACGGGGGAAACTTAGGTGCCTCTTAAGTGTTGCTGCTCCTGCGTGTTGATTCAGCTGTGATGTCAGACTTCAGTTATTTTTTAAACAGGTTTGCCACGTAGGACGGCAAAGACTGAGAAAGATATGTAATAAAACACAAATAACTCGCACATAGAGAAGCTTAGGACGACGTTTCGGTCCATCTTGAACCATTTACAAAGTCACACGTTAGTGTGACACTAACGTTACATCTACAAGGTAGACATAATGAAGAGAGGGGGAGGAGGGTAGACGTAATGAAGAAAGTAGGTGGAAGGTAGACGTATTAAAGAGAGGAGAGGACAAAGAACTAGACAGCAGCGGCAGGAATTGCACTTGAGATTGGCAGAAGTGGTGCGGAGGTTGTAAACTTGATGCTGCTGCTCTCACAACACCGGTAAAGGGGAACATGTGACCCAGCCCACACAAACTACCACCATATTTCAGACGTCACTGAACCATCACAACTGGTCACACCACACCCGTGTAGTCACCCTGAGGACGAGGAACATCTTGGCAAACTGTATTCTGAAGACCACTCGATATCCTGGTGTTAGGGAGGGTATGGTACTCTGTTTACCTGCAGGAGTACAATTTTAACTCCGGGATTCGCCTCTCAACATGCCCTTGTGTGTTGTGGGATGTATAACAATAATAATAATCTTTTTCTGCAGTACATGATACAACGTATACAAACCATAGCTGACATCAATGACTTACTATATAGAAACCTCCATTTCGAGCAAATTAGGTAAATTTTGTCCCCAGGATGAGACCCACACCAGTCCACCAACACCCAGGTACCTATTTTACTGGTAGGTCTACTTGGAGTCTACCAGGAGGGCATTCCGGGGATCAACGCCCCCGCGGCCTGGTCCACGACAAGGCCTCCCGGTGGATCAGGGCCTGATCAACAAGGCTGTTACTGCTGGTCTCACGTAGTCCAACGTACTAACCACAGCCTGGCTGATCCGGCACCGACTTGAAGATAACCAGGGATCTCTTGGTAATGCCCCTTATAGCTGGTGGGAGGCTGTTGAAAAGTCTTGGGCCTGGGACACTTATTGTGTTGTCTCTTAGTGTACCAGTGAACTTCTTAATGTTTCCACCCGTACTGAGGATTGAATCACGGATCCTATTGTGTGACAGCTGAGTGCGCTACCAACCAAGCTGTTGGTATATATCTAGTGTGGTGCTTGTGGGTATGTTGTGGTGTCCTGTAAGGTGAATGTATGTGTTGTAGCTAGATGTTGCTTCTTGGCGTGGGTGCGATGTAGTGGGATTTGTGTTGGTGTGTGTTGTAGCAGTGTTGTGATAGTGTAGTGTGTTGTGGGAGGGAGGGTACGGTGGGTGGGTTTAGTATTGTTAAAGGAGGGTGTGGTATTGTGTGTTGAGGGGAGTGTTGTGGTGGAGGGGAGGGGGGAGGGTCGTCCAGCACAGCTGTGCTACCAGTGTTGTTACTCTCAACTGCCACAGCTTTGCGATGACATGACTTACAGATATGGTTAAAAAGACAGTGTGTAGAGCTGACGACCAGTGTTTACCGTTGACGTTCGATCAAAAAGCTTAATAATATATTTACTAACAGTACATGTACAAGGTATACAGACCATAGCTGACATCAGTGACATACTACTATATAGAAAGCCGCTTGTTATGCTGAGCATTTCCCGCAAATTGGGTCAGTTTTGTCCCAGGATGCGACCCACACCAGTCCACTAACACCCAGGTGCCTATTTTATTGATGGGTGAACATAGACAACCAGTGTAAGGAAACACGTCCAATGTTTCCACCCCCTCGCCGGGAATCGAACCCAGACACCTGGAGGTTACCTGGAGGTTATTCCGGGGATCAACGCCCCCGCGTCCCGGTCCATGACCAGGCCTCCCGATGGATCAGGGCCTGATCAACTAGGCTGTTACTGCTGGCCGCACGCAGTCCGACGTACGAGCCACAGCCCGGCTGATCCGGCACCGACTTTAGGTATCTGTCCAGCTCTCTCTTGAAGGCAGCCAGGGGTTTATTGGCAATTCCCCTAATGCTTGATGGGAGGCTGTTGAACAGTTTTGGGCCCCGGACACTTATGGTGTTTTCTCTTAGTGTACCAATGGCGCCCCTACTTTTTATTGGCGGCATTTTGCATCGCCTGCCCAGTCTTTTACTTTCGTAGGGAGTGATTTCTGTGTGCAGATTTGGGACCATTCCTTCCAAGATTTTCCAAGTGTAGATTATGATATATCTCTCCCTCCTGCGTTCCAACGAGTACAAGTCAAGTGCTTCCAAGCGTTCCCAGTAGTTAAGGTGCTTGACAGAACTTATACGTGCAGTAAAGGATCTCTGTACACTCTCTAGATCTGCGATTTCACCTGCTTTGTATGGAGATGTTAATGTACAGCAGTATTCCAGCCTAGAGAGAACAAGTGATTTGAAAAGGATCATCATGGGCTTGGCATCTCTCGTTTTGAAAGTTCTCATCCATCCTATCATTTTTCTTTGCACGTGTGATCGTGTCACTGTTGTGATCCTTGAAAGTGAGATCCTCAGACATTACTACTCCCAGGTCCCTTACATTATTTTTCCGCTCTATTGTATGGCCGGAGTCAGTAGTATGAAGCGAGAGCTTTTGCCACCAGGCCACGGTGCTCTAGTAGGGTGTCGCCTGTGTAGACACCATTACCAGCATTACCGCTACCACCACTACTCTACTCCTTTGTTTCTTTCCGTCTCGTCCCTGTCCCCTCTCCTATATACACTGTTTTAGTGTGACATGTAACCCATACCATGGGTGGGGTTAGAACCCGCGATCAGTGAGTCTCAAAACTCCAGACCGCGGGTTCTAACCCCACCTTTGGTATGGTTTGTTTGCAATCGTGTCATTACGATTTCGTGAGTCATGTGACATGTAACCGATCCAAACTGGACCGAAGCTTAGTCATAATCTCTCTCCCTTCTATGTGCCGGTTATTTATGTACAAATGACGCCTATTCTGTCTTCATATCTCCCCTATTTCTATACATAGTGTTCACACCAGCCGCTATTTTTGTTGATAGTTCTATATAGAGTGAAATGTTCATATATAAAGGCGTATTGTTGAGTGTGTTAGCACAGCTTGTGTGACGACCTTGCTATGTAGAAAGTCAGAACAAGAGGTTACAACCCCATGACACAACACTTCAAGTACATTCTAAGTAGGAAAAAATGCGCACATTGTAACGACTTAATTTGCTGATATATAACCAGATGTACTCTACTAATCCTTTTGGATTTAATTCCTAATTTTTTTTGTGTATCCCTTGCTTCAGTGGCGGGTCTACCTGGAGGGCATTCTGGGGATCAACGCCCCCGCGGCCCGGTCCACGACCAGGCCTCCTGGTGGATCAGGGCCTGATCAACAAGGCTGTTATTGAGAACCGCGTCAGGAAACACTTGTTTCCTAACAGACCTTACCTAGCCTAATGCGCACAATAAGCGTAGCCACTTCGGCAGGAAACCCTAAATTAAATCCTCGCTGATTCAGTCCCGTGATCTACCTACCTGGAGGGTGTTCCGGGGATGAACGTCGCCGCGGTCAGGTCCATGACCAGGCTTCCCGGTGGATCAAGGCCTGATCAATTAGGCTGTCACTGCTGGCCGCACGTAGTCCAATGTACGAACCACAGCCCGACTGATCGGGTACTAACTTTAGGTATTCGTAATACTGTGTACTAGTTAGGTAGGGTAACAGGGTTGAATCCTATCGACCACACGACTGTAAGTAACGTGTTCGCTACCAGACAAGAATGTTGTAGTCCCTAAAATACAGATTTAACACCGTGTATACACATTGAGATGAGATTTCGTTCGGGTCAGCCACCCAGGATAACCAAAGAACGTCAGTGCGTCATCAAGGACTGTCTGCCTTATTTCCATTGTGGTTCTCAATCTTGTCGACCCAGGATGTCACCCACACCAGCCGATTAACACCCAGGTACCTATTTGCTGCTAGGTGAACAGGACAACAGGTGTAAGGAAACGTGTCGAAATGTTTCCACTTGACTTGTACTCGTTGGAACGCAGGAGGGAGAGATGTATCATAATCTACACTTGGAAAATCCTGGAAGGAATGGTCCCAAATCTGCACACAGAAATCACTCCCTACGAAAGTAAAAGACTGGGCAGGCGATCCAAAAGGCCCCAATTAAAAGTAGGGGCGCCATTGGTACACTAAGGGAAAACACCATAAGTGTCCGGGGCCCAAGACTGTTCAACAGCCTCCCATCAAGCATTAAGGGAACTGCCAATAAACCCCTGGCTGCCTTCAAGAGAGAGCTGGACAGATACCTAAAGTCAGTGCCGGATCACCCGGGCTGTGGCTCGTACGTTGGACTGCTTGCGGCCAGCAGTAACAGCCTAGTTGATCAGGCCCTGATCCATCGGGAGGCCTGGTCATGGACCGGGGCGCGGGGGCGTTGATCCCCGGAATAACCTCCAGGTAACCAACCCGCCGGGCATCGAACCCGGGCCCTCTGTGTGAAGCGAGAACTTCGGCCACCAGGGCACCTATAATAACAAAAATATATTTACGTGTATCTCTCAGCGAGACGTACGTCTCTCAGCGTACAAGTGATGTGTAATCTAATACAAGCTTTGAGACAGTGTTAAGATACACTTAATCTTTGTGAGACTGTTGAGAATGCTACGACAGTTTGAGACAGCGTGACAGTGTGTTACAAAGACCTTCATTGTTCTCTACGTCGCCGCTGAGAAACATACGAAAAAATTCGGTCAGCTGTTTTTTTTTTCTGGTGACGTCATTGATTGTGAAAGAGATAATTGATGGCTTGGGTCCCTGGGGTGGTGTGGGTGGGTCCCTGGGGTGGTGTGGGTGGGTCCCTGGGGTGGTGTGGGTGGGTCCCTGGGGTGGTGTGGGTGGGTCCCTGGGGTGGTGTGGGTGGCTCCCTGGGGTGGTGTGGGTGGATCCCTGGGGTGGTGTGGGTGGATCCCTGGGGTGGTGTGGATGGGTCCCTGGGGTGGTGTGGGTGGGTCCCTGGGGTGGTGTGGGTGGGTCCCTGGGGTGGTGTGGGTGGATCCCTGGGGTGGTGTGGGTGGGTCCCTGGGGTGGTGTGGGTGGGTCCCTGGGGTGGTGTGGGTGGGTCCCTGGGGTGGTGTGGGTGGATCCCTGGGGTGGTGTGGGTGGGTCCCTGGGGTGGGGTGGGTGGGTCCCTGGGGTGGTGTGGGTGGATCCCTGGGGTGGTGTGGGTGGGTCCCTGGGGTGGTGTGGGTGGGTCCCTGGGGTGGTGTGGGTGGGTCCCTGGGGTGGTGTGGGTGGGTCCCTGGGGTGGTGTGGGTGGGTCCCTGGGGTGGTGTGGGTGGATCCCTGGGGTGGTGTGGGTGGATCCCTGGGGTGGTGTGGGTGGGTCCCTGGGGTGGTGTGGGTGGATCCCTGGGGTGGTGTGGGTGGATCCCTGGGGTGGTGTGGATGGGTCCCTGGGGTGGTGTGGATGGGTCCCTGGGGTGGTGTGGGTGGATCCCTGGGGTGGTGTGGGTGGATCCCTGGGGTGGTGTGGATGGGTCCCTGGGGTGGTGTGGGTGGATCCCTGGGGTGGTGTGGGTGGATCCCTGGGGTGGTGTGGATGGGTCCCTGGGGTGGTGTGGGTGGATCCCTGGGGTGGTGTGGCTGGGTCCCTGGGGTGGTGTGGCTGGCTCCCTGGGGGGGTGTGGGTGGATCCCTGGGGTGGTGTGGCTGGTTCCCTGGGGTGGTGTGGGTGGATCCCTGGGGTGGTGTGGATGGGTCCCTGGGGTGGTGTGGGTGGATCCCTGGGGTGGTGTGGGTGGATCCCTGGGGTGGTGTGGGTGGATCCCTGGGGTGGTGTGGATGGGTCCCTGGGGTGGTGTGGGTGGATCCCTGGGGTGGTGTGGGTGGATCCCTGGGGTGGTGTGGGTGGGTCCCTGGGGTGGTGTGGGTGGGTCCCTGGGGTGGTGTGGGTGGATCCCTGGGGTGGTGTGGGTGGATCCCTGGGGTGGTGTGGGTGGATCCCTGGGGTGGTGTGGGTGGATCCCTGGGGTGGTGTGGGTGGATCCCTGGGGTGGTGTGGATGGGTCCCTGGGGTGGTGTGGGTGGATCCCTGGGGTGGTGTGGGTGGATCCCTGGGGTGGTGTGGATGGGTCCCTGGGGTGGTGTGGGTGGATCCCTGGGGTGGTGTGGGTGGGTCCCTGGGGTGGTGTGGTTGGATCCCTGGGGTGGTTTGGATGGGTCCCTGGGGTGGTGTGGGTGGATCCCTGGGGTGGTGTGGGTGGATCCCTGGGGTGGTGTGGATGGGTCCCTGGGGTGGTGTGGGTGGATCCCTGGGGTGGTGTGGATGGGTCCCTGGGGTGGTGTGGGTGGATCCCTGGGGTGGTGTGGGTGGATCCCTGGGGTGGTGTGGGTGGGTCCCTGGGGTGGTGTGGGTGGATCCCTGGGGTGGTGTGGATGGGTCCCTGTCTCAGTAGTAGTAACCAGTTACCAGTAACCAGTTACCAGTAACCAGTTACCAGTAACCTGTCCGTTGACTCAACGACCAACCGTCTTGAGTCACGGTCGTTCATATTGTGCTGAGCTGACACTATTTCAAAACACCCACTACAGGGTACTGGCCAGCCGGCTAAGCAGTTTTACGAGTGTAGCCAAGGAGATAGGTACGGCTGCGGGCATTCTCCACATTTCAGTGATTATACGTATAACAGCCTACGTGAGTATTTCTACCCTAATCCACGTATCGAACTCCCACATGATACCTGGGTTGGTGTGGGTGGATCCCTGGGGTGGTGTGGGTGGATCCCTGGGGTGGTGTGGATGGGTCCCTGGGGTGGTGTGGGTGGATCCCTGGGGTGGTGTGGATGGGTCCCTGGGGTGGTGTGGGTGGGTCCCTGGGGTGGTGTGGTTTGATCCCTGGGGTGGTGTGGGTGGATCCCTGGGGTGGTGTGGATGGGTCCCTGGGGTGGTGTGGGTGGATCCCTGGGGTGGTGTGGATGGGTCCCTGGGGTGGTGTGGGTGGGTCCCTGGGGTGGTGTGGGTGGATCCCTGGGGTGGTGTGGGTGGATCCCTGGGGTGGTGTGGGTGGATCCCTGGGGTGGTGTGGGTGGATCCCTGGGGTGGTGTGGGTGGGTCCCTGGGGTGGTGTGGGTGGAGCCCTGGGGTGGTGTGGGTGGATCCCTGGGGTGGTGTGGGTGGGTCCCTGGGGTGGTGTGGGTGGATCCCTGGGGTGGTGTGGGTGGATCCCTGGGGTGGTGTGGGTGGATCCCTGGGGTGGTGTGGGTGGGTCCCTGGGGTGGTGTGGGTGGATCCCGGGGGTGGTGTGGGTGGGTCCCTGGGGTGGTGTGGGTGGGTCCCTGGGGTGGTGTGGGTGGGTCCCTGGGGTGGTGTGGGTGGCTCCCTGGGGTGGTGTGGGTGGATCCCTGGGGTGGTGTGGGTGGCTCCCTGGGGTGGTGTGGGTGGATCCCTGGGGTGGTGTGGGTGGATCCCTGGGGTGGTGTGGGTGGATCCCTGGGGTGGTGTGGGTGGCTCCCTGGGGTGGTGGTGTGGGTGGGTCCCCTGGGGTGGTGGTGTGGGTGGTGTCCCTGGGGTGGTGTGGGTGGATCCCTGGGGTGGTGTGGGTGGGTCCCTGGGGTGGTGTGGGTGGGTCCCTGGGGTGGTGTGGGTGGGTCCCTGGGGTGGTGTGGGTGGGTCCCTGGGGTGGTGTGGGTGGATCCCTGGGGTGGTGTGGGTGGATCCCTGGGGTGGTGTGGGTGGGTCCCTGGGGTGGTGTGGGTGGGTCCCTGGGGTGGTGTGGGTGGGTCCCTGGGGTGGTGTGGGTGGGTCCCTGGGGTGGTGTGGGTGGTTCTCTCACTCAGGATGTGTTGTGCGATGGATCAGCTGATGTTATCTAAGTGTAAACACAACATTTACAAAATACTCAATATTTACACACAATTTACACGATATTTAGGCAAATATTAGAGTAGGACAGTGTCGTCTCGCAGCTCCTGGGCCACCACAGTGTTGACAGCTAACGCAGAATATATAAAGAAAAATTTAGACGATGTTTTGGTTGTATAATGATTTGATAATAATGGTCCAGATATAATTCGAAAACGATTGCAGGATCACAGAGGCTCATTATCATACCTTACCTGGATACCTGGAGGTTATTCCGGGGATCAACGCCCCCGCGGCCCGGTCCATGACCAGGCCTCCCGATGGATCACGGCCTGATCAACTAGGCTGTTACTGCTGGCCGCACGCAGTCCAACGTAATTTAATACAAGCTTTGAGACAGTCTTAAGATACACTTAATCTTTAGTCTGCCCTTCTCTCCTACGTTCCAGGGAATACAGCTCTGTAATTTCTCCTGTCTTGGAGGCCGTTAGTAATAGTCAGGCCCTGATTCACCGGGTTACCTATTCATGGACCGGGCTGCAGGGGCGTTGACCCCCTGAACAACCTTCATGTAGGTGAATTCCAGCCTGTGGAGAACCTGGAGTTTACCTGGTGACAGTTCCGGGGGTCAACGCCCGTGCGGCGCGGTCTGAGACCAGACCTCATGGTGGATCAGGGCCTGATCAACCAAGCTGTTACTGCTGGTTGCACGCAATCCAACGTACGAGCCACAGCTCGTGACTTCAAGAATATTATCATTGGTTTTGCATTACTTGTTTTAAATGTTACAATTATCGATCCTACTATTTTCCTTGTTTCGATATTAACATTGTTGTGATCTTAAATCAACATTGATAATGTTAAATATAGGGTAACAGTTTCAGGCTTCATATATTACTTGCACTGTAGGGAATATAGATTTATGAATTTTAGGTATTTCCAATAATATGTGTGTTTAATGGAATTAAATCAGGCACGAGTGAACGCACCACTGCTTGTCATGAGTTGCTGGTGCTCCGTAAACACTACCCTGGTGATACTGTGTTAGGAAGTACCTTCAGTGTTAGTACAGTAAACACTACCCTGGTGATACTATTGTTAGGAAGTACCTTCAGTGTTAGTACAGTAAACACTACCCTGGTGATACTGTGTTAGGAAGTACCTTCAGTGTTAGTACAGTAAACACTACCCTGGTGATACTGTGTTAAGAAGTACCTTCAGTGTTAGTACAGTAAACACTACCCTGGTGATACTGTGTTAGGAAGTACCTTCAGTGTTAGTACAGTAAACACTACCCTGGTGATACTGTGTTAGGAAGTACCTTCAGTGTTAGTACAGTAAACACTACCCTGGTGATATTATGTTAGGAAGTACCTTCAGTGTTAGTACAGTAAACACTACCCTGGTGATACTGTGTTAGGAAGTACCTTCAGTGTTAGTACAGTAAACACTACCCTGGTGATACTATGTTAGGAAGTACCTTCAGTGTTAGTACAGTAAACACTACCCTGGTGATACTGTGTTAGGAAGTACCTTCAGTGTTAGTACAGTAAACACTACCCTGGTGATATTATGTTAGGAAGTACCTTCAGTGTTAGTACAGTAAACACTACCCTGGTGATATTATGTTAGGAAGTACCTTCAGTGTTAGTACAGTAAACACTACCCTGGTGATACTGTGTTAGGAAGTACCTTCAGTGTTAGTACAGTAAACACTACCCTGGTGATACTGTGTTAGGAAGTACCTTCAGTGTTAGTACAGTAAACACTACCCTGGTGATATTATGTTAGGAAGTACCTTCAGTGTTAGTACAGTAAACACTACCCTGGTGATATTATGTTAGGAAGTACCTTCAGTGTTAGTACAGTAAACACTACCCTGGTGATACTGTGTTAGGAAGTACCTTCAGTGTTAGTACAGTAAACACTACCCTGGTGATACTGTGTTAGGAAGTACCTTCAGTGTTAGTACAGTAAACACTACCCTGGTGATATTATGTTAGGAAGTACCTTCAGTGTTAGTACAGTAAACACTACCCTGGTGATACTATGTTAGGAAGTACCTTCAGTGTTAGTACAATAAACACTACCCTGGTGATACTATGTTAGGAAGTACCTTCAGTGTTAGTACAGTAAACACTATCCTGGTGATACTATGTTAGGAAGTACCTTCAGTGTTAGTACAGTAAACACTACCCTGGTGATACTGTGTTAGGAAGTACCTTCAGTGTTAGTACAGTAAACACTACCCTGGTGATATTATGTTAGGAAGTACCTTCAGTGTTAGTATAGTAAACACTACCCTGGTGATACTATGTTAGGAAGTACCTTCAGTGTTAGTACAGTAAACACTACCCTGGCGATACTGTGTTAGGAAGTACCTTCAGTGTTAGTACAGTAAACACTACCCTGGTGATACTGTGTTAGGAAGTACCTTCAGTGTTAGTACAGTAAACTCTACCCTGGTGATACTGTGTTAGGAAGTACCTTCAGTGTTAGTACAGTAAACACTATCCTGGTGATACTATGTTAGGAAGTACCTTCAGTGTTAGTACAGTAAACACTACCCTGGTGATACTGTGTTAGGAAGTACCTTCAGTGTTAGTACAGTAAACTCTACCCTGGTGATACTGTGTTAGGAAGTACCTTCAGTGTTAGTACAGTAAACACTACCAAGGTGATACTGTGTTAGTACAGCGCTGTGCACAGGCTGTGACGGATATGTGGACCAGGGGACCGCCAGCAGTAACTGCCTGGTTGATTAGGCAAACACTAGACAAGCCTGGCCCAGGGCCGGGCTGCAAGAGTACGAAAACTCGAGACTCATAAGAACATAAGGAAGAAGGAACACTGCAGCAAACCTACTGGCCCATGCGAGGCAGGTCCATGTCTCCTACCGGCTTAAGTCAATGCCCTAACCTAGTTAGGTTCACAAGTGCATCAAAGGTTGACCCACGGATGTTGACAGCGTTCTCTTATTACACCCACGATGCCCCCGGTTTTCACTGGTTCTATTTTGCACTTCCTCTCATATATCCCGTACATTGTTGTAGTAGTGTGTAGTTACTAGATCTTAATGTACATTAGTTCAGAAAGACGCGTGAGCCTACACTAGGTACATATCTACTTAAAACCCTAATTTTTAAAGTGGTGGAGGGGTAAGCCAGTGGAAGGCCTCGGTCAGATGACCAAAAGCGCCAAGGGCGGGTCATCATCTAAGACCCGCGTCAGGAAACACTTGTCCTGTGCCTTGATGAACTTTACCTAACCTATCTAGGTTCATGATTATTAGAAAACGTTTCGGTCCTTGGACCTTGATGACGATCCCGGTACCAAAACGTTTTCTAATATATACTAGTGTTTGCTCAAGTGACTTTTGAAAACTGGTTGGTATCTATTACCAGTCGGTATCTATTACCAGTCGGTATCTATTACCAAGTGTAAATATATGAAGAACAAGAGGCATAATACCGTGACTAGAACAATACGACTCACGAAATCGTAATGACACGATTGCAAACAAACCATACCACGGACGGGGATAGAACCCGCGATCAGAGAGTCTCAAAACTCCAGACCGTGGCTAGCTGGTCCAGTGGCTAACGCGACGGTCTGGAGTTTTGAGACTCTCTGATCGCGGGTTCTGTCCCCGCCCGTGGTATAGTTAGAACAATACACATATAACCCGCACACTAGAGAAGCTTACCACGACGTTTCGGTCTAAATGGGACCATTTACACAGTCTGGCTCCCTCACTCTTGTGTGTTAGTGTGACTAAATGGTCCAAGTCGGACCGAAACGTCGTCGTAAGTCGTGGTCTTCTGTGTGCGGGTTATTTGTGTAATGTGAATATGTGTTAGTGGTTCTTGGGCTAATCTTCCGCAGGGAATGGTCCCAGACCAGGTTTTCTGGGTCAGAAAGGAAATGTTTCGGGATTAAGAGACATATGGGAAAGTTATTGTGTAAGTTGGAGTTTGTGTTGTTAGGTATCCCTTTCGTTGTTCCAGTGCTATCCCTCTCGTTGTTCCAGTGTTATCCCTCCAGTGCTATCCTTCTCGTTGTTCCAGTACTATCCCTCTCGTTGCTCTAGTGCTCCCCCTCCAGAGCTATCCCTCTTGTTGTTCCAGTGCTCCCCCTCCAGTACTATCCCTCTTGTTGTTCCAGTGCTCCCCCTCCAGTACTATCCCTCTTGTTGTTCCAGTGCTCCCCCTCCAGTACTATCCCTCTTGTTGTTCCAGTGCTCCCCCTCCAGTACTATCCCTCTTGTTGTTCCAGTGCTCCCCCTCCAGTGCTATCCCTTTCGTTGTTCCAGTACTATCCCTCTTGTTGTTCCAGTGCTCCCCCTCCAGTACTATCCCTCTTGTTGTTCCAGTGCTCCCCCTCCAGTGCTATCCCTTTCGTTGTTCCAGTGCTATCCCTCTTGTTGTTCCAGTGCTTCCCCTCCAGTGCTATCCCTCTTGTTCCAGTGCTCCCCCTCCAGTGCTATCCCTTTCGTTGTTCCAGTGCTATCCCTCTTGTTGTTCCAGTGCTCCCCCCTCCAGTGCTATCCCTCTTGTTGCTCCAGTGCTCCCCCTCCAGTGCTATCCCGCTTGTTGCTCCAGTGCTCCCCCTCCAGTGCTATCCCTCTTGTTGTTCCAGTGCTATCCCTCTTGTTTCAGTGCTTCCCCTCCAGTGCTGTCCCTCTTGTTGTTCCAGGGCTATCCCTCTTGTTGTTCCAGTGCTCCCCCTCCAGTGCTATCCCTCTTGTTGTTCCAGTGCTTCCCCTCCAGTGCTATCCCTCTTGTTGTTCCAGTGCTATCCCTCTTGTTGTTCCAGTGCTCCCCCTCCAGTGCTATCCCTCTTGTTCCAGTGCTCCCCTCCAGTGCTATCCCTCTTGTTCCAGTACTTCCCCTCCAGTGCTATCCCTCATATTGTTCCAGTGCTCCCCCTCCAGTGCTATCCCTCTTGTTGTTCCAGTGCTATCCCTCTTGTTCCAGTGCTCCCCCTCCAGTGCTATCCCTCTTGTTCCAGTGCTCCCCCTCCAGTGCTATCCCTCTTGTTCCAGTGCTCCCCCTCCAGTGCTATCCCTCGTGTTGTTCCAGTGCTTCCCCTCCAGTGCTATCCCTCTTGTTGTTCCAGTGCTATCCCTCTTGATGTTCCAGTGCTCCCCCTCCAGTGCTATCCCTCTTGTTGTTCCAGTGCTCCCCCTCCAGTGCTATCCCTCTTGTTGTTCCAGTGCTCCCCTTCCAGTGCTATCCCTCTTGTTCCAGTGCTTCCCCTCCAGTGCTATCCCTCTTGTTGTTCCAGTGCTCCCCCTCCAGTACTATCCCTCTTGTTCGTGCTATCCCTCTTGTTCCAGTACTATCCCTCTTGTTCCAGTACTATCCCTCTTGTTCCAGTACTCTCCTTGTTGTTCCAGTACTATCCCTCTTATTCCAGTACTATCCATCTTGTTCCAGTACTATCCCTCTTGTTGTTCCAGTACTATCCCTCTTGTTCCTGTACTATCCCTCTTGTTGTTCCAGTACTATCCCTCTTGTTGTTCCAGTAGTATCCCTCTTGTTGTTCCAGTAGTATCCCTCTTGTTGTTCCAGTACTATCCCTCTTGTTCCAATGCTATCCCTCTTGTTCCAGTGTTATCCCTCTTGTTCCAGTACTATCCCTCTTGTTCCAGTGTTATCCCTCCAGTGCTATCCCTCTTGTTGTTCCAGTGTTATCCCTCTTGTTCCAGTACTATCCCTCTTGTTCCAGTACTATCCCTCTTGTTCCAGTGCTATCCCTCTTGTTCCAGTGCTATCCGCCCAGTGCTATCCCTCTTGTTGTTCCAGTACTATCCCTCTTGTTTCAGTGCTATCCCTCCAGTGCTATCCCTCTTGTTGTTCCAGTACTATCCCTCTTGTTCCAGTACTATCCCTCTTGTTGTTCCAGTACTATCCCTCTTGTTCCAGTGCTATCCCTCTTGTTCCAGTACTATCCCTCTTGTTCCAGTACTATCCCTCTTGTTCCAGTGCTATCCCTCTTGTTCCAGTACTATCCCTCTTGTTCCAGTGCTATCCCTCTTGTTCCAGTACTATCCCTCTTGTTCCAGTACTATCCCTCTTGTTCCAGTGCTATCCCTCTTGTTCCAGTACTATCCCTCTTGTTCCAGTACTATCCCTCTTGTTCCAGTGCTATCCCTCTTGTTCCATTACTATCCCTCTTGTTCCAGTGCTATCCCTCTTGTTCCAGTACTATCCCTCTTGTTCCAGTACTATCCCTCTTGTTCCAGTGCTGTCCCTCTTGTTCCAGTACTCTCTCTCTTGTTCCAGTGCTTCCCATCCAGTACTATCCCTCCAGTGCTTCCCCTCCAGTACTATCCCTCCAGTGCTTCCCCTCCAGTACTATCCCTCCAGTGCTTCCCCTCCCCTCTTGTTACTCCCCCTTCTCTTCCTATCTCTTCCCCCCATCTACTCTTTTTCTTCTCCCCTCTTTCTCTTGCCATGGTCTTGGTCTGGTCTTGCCATGGTCTTGCCATGGTCTTGGTCTGGTCTTGCCATGGTCTTGGTCTGGTCTTGCCATGGTCTGATCTTGCCATGATCTTGGTCTGATCTTGCCTTGGTCTGGTCTTGCCATGGTCTTGGTCTGGTCTTGCCATGGTCTGATCTTGCCATGGTCTTGGTCTGATCTTGCCTTGGTCTGGTCTTGCCATGGTCTTGGTCTGGTCTTGCCATGGTCTGATCTTGCCATGGTCTTGGTCTGGTCTTGCCATGGTCTTGGTCTGATCTTGCCATGATCTTGGTCTGGTCTTGCCATGGTCTTGGTCTGGTCTTGCCATGGTCTTGGTCTGGTCTGGCCATGGTCTTGGTCTGGTCTTGCCATGGTCTTGGTCTGGTCTTGCCATGGTCTTGGTCTGATCTTGCCATGGTCTTGGTCTGATCTTGCCCTGGTCTGAACTTGCCATGATTTTGGTCTGGGCTTGCCATGACCTTGGTCTGGTCTTGGCCTGGTCTTGGTGGGCGTGGCAGCTGGTGCTGGCTGCCTACCAAGTTCTCTTGTCAACTTGAACTTCAAGTTAGGGAGGGGTGGAGGGTGGATGCCACACGTGGAGTAATGGGGAGGGAGGCTGAGGGGAAAAGGGAGATGAATGAGGTGGAGGAGAGGAAATGAAGTGGGATGGGAGGGGAAATGACATGGAGAGAGAGAGAGAGAGAGAGAGAGAGAGAGAGAGAGACAGAGAGAGAGACAGAGACAGACAGATAGAGGCAGAGAGGATACACACATTTATACACACACATACTACATAGACAGGTAAGGTTAAGATAGATGTTAACTAGGGTGGAGAAGTTAACCTGTAGTCGCTTCCAGGGGGTCCCAGACCAGGACTTCTGATTACTGGCCTGATCAATCAAGTTGTTAGTACCCGTCACCCATAATCCAATGTGTGCTCCACAATCCGGCTGATGAACCGTTTTGAGGAATCTATCGAATTCCCTTTTGAAGACAGCTAGAGATCTGTTGGTAATCCCACTTTATACACAGAGAGAGAGGCTGTTGAAGAGTCGTGGTACCTTTACACTAAGTTATCTCAGTGTACTCGCCACTCCCCCCCCCCCCTTTCATTGAAGGTATCTTGTATTGTGTGCCAAGTCTCATTAGTAGTAATTCTGGTGAGCACGTTTGGAGCCGTATATATATATATATATATATATATATATATATATATATATATATATATATATATATATATATATATATATATATATATATATATATATATCGTGCCGAATAGGTAAAACTGGTCAATTAACAAAAACTCGTTTAAAATTAAGTTCTTTCAAAAAAAAATTTCTTATACGTTTAAAGATATATTTTTTCATTTATGTTAATGTAAAAATTAATAATTTTGTACCAAAAGAACCTTAGAAAACCTACCTAACCTTATTATAACAAACTCGATTTAATTTAGCCTTACAGTAGTATTCACAAATAACCCGCACGTAGGAGATGGTAGGATGTCTGCAGTTTCTTGGATCAAGAGCCCGTCACTAGCACACGGTATGTTGAGCAGTGTGTTGCAGTCTCCGTGTATGGTGAGACGTGTTGTGGTAACAAGGGAGGAGAAAGGGAGATAACCCGACGCTGGTATGTGGAATGTGTTGTCGCACCTGGCCATGCTTGTTGTGGGCAGTGTGTGTGTGTGTGTGTGTGTGTGTGTGTGTGTGTGTGTGTGTGTGTGTGTGTGTGTTTCCCCTTCCCCCTCCTCTCTCTCTTTCTCTCTGTTTTGCTGCTGATTACAGTGTATGCTGTGTGGAGTGTACTGATGAGCTTGGTAATTAGGTGGCTGCTGACCTTAGCGAGGTTTGTGCCTCTGGGAGAGCTGAGTAGTACTGCTAGCAGAAAGCACATTCCTGCTCCACCAGTAATAAACGTTCAGAATTCAATTTTGCCTAGTTTCCTGGGCCACCTCGTTGCTTCTAGATATACAAACAACCTACACATAAGAGAGAGGAACCCACGACGACACTTCGGTTCGACTTGGACCATTTACAAAGTCACACTTTGCGTATTTGTGTATTGTTACAATCATGATGTCGTGCCTTTTTCTTTTTCACTAAAGGCTCTTGACTCGCGCAATAAATAACATGCTCATTGGAGAGGTCAGATATAGATACCCTGGAGGGTATTTCGGGTCCATATTACTTTGGTGTTGACAAACACTAATCTTTGGTTGAAGGAGACTCGAACCTACGAACCTTGGGACAAGGTACGCAGTGATTTATCCACCGTACCACACTGGACCAATACCTTGGCATCCAGTCAACGCTAGACTTTTGATCTTAGTATATCTATGTTTAGCATTAGGAATAATATTAGGAGAGAAGTAAATAGTGAAACAATGTTAGAGGAATACAGTTAGAAGTCTTGAGTAGATTTATAATCCACTATGATAACAAGAACGAAGATAACTACGTTTATGGAACAACTTGCAATGTGCACAGAGTTGCAGTAGCCAGGCTTAGACTCGGTTACAAGTACTTCTGGCAGTTTGGCAGACACAGATGATAATCAGACCAAATGCAAAGTATGTGGCCAGACCTAGGATCACTATCTTGAACACTGTACTGAATTGTCCACTTGTAAGTGAATATATATTATAATAACCTCTATATGTCACGATATCTTATTAATGAAAATAATACCTGGAGGTTACCTGGAGGTTACTAGACATGTTAAGCAGATTTCCTAAATTTACTTGCACATCCCGTGACACATCCCCTGGAGTTTACCTGGAGAGAGTTCCGGGGGTCACCGCCCCCCCGGCCCGGTCTGTGACCAGGCCTCATCCCCCGCTTGTTCCTCTTCAGATATTTTGCTAACGTGAAAGTTGTTCTCATAACATTATTCAACCTGTCTTCACGTTTTCCTCCTCCTCCTCGTCTTCTCCCTTTCTCCTCTTCCCCTTTCTCTTCCTTCCCGAACTATTGCCAAGTCACAACTGAGCGAAACAGACATAAGGTTTCTCTCCTAATTGCGGATTATTTATGAATTATTTACTCACTGTTACAGTCGTAACCGAGCCTGTCCTATGGCCGGGCTCTGGGAGTAGGAAAACTCTCGGAACTCTTGATTCAGGTCATCAGAGGTATAACTCCTTGATAATCTCACATAACTAAAATTTATGGCCTTTGTGAAACTCAGGCCCACTGTTGATTAAGAACATAAGAAAGAAGGAACACTGCAACAGGCCTACTGACCCATGCGGAGCAGGTCCATGTCCCCCCATCCCCCGGATTATCCCAAAGACCCACCCCGTCTGGTCATCCCCACTCAAGGATGGAGCAGCACAAGCTAGTCAGGTCCAACTCGCACCCACCCACACCCACTCATGTATTTATCTAACCTATTTTTAAAACTACACAACGTTTTAGCCTCAATAACTGTACTCGGGAGTTTGTTCCACTCATCCACAACTCTATTACCAAACCAGTGCTTTCCTATATCCTTCCTGAATCTGAATTTTTCCAACTTAAAACCATTGCTGCGAGTCCTGTCTTGGCTGGAAATTTTCAGCACACTGTTGATTAAAGTTATGGTTGGTGGTTTATAAAATCAGGCCTACTGTTTTTAAAGTTAGGCCTTCTGTTTTTTTTCAATCAGGATTACTGTTTTAGTTTTGCCTGCTGTTCACAGGATGATTCATCTTAGACATTAAGCAAAGCCGAAAGAGTACTTGTTATTGAACATTAAAATGGTATAAAATACCGACAGGTTGTTAGGTAAGACACATATGCAACAGTTAGGTATCTTTATTATGAAACGTTTCGCCTACACAGTAGGCTTCTTCAGTCGAGTACAGAAAAGTTGATAGAAAAAGAAGATACTTGAAGACGATGTAATCATTTTAATGTTCAATCTGTCAGACACTGCAACACAAGGGTATCTTGGTACAGACCTGCAATCAACTTCGACAACTTCCACTAGTGAGAACGGCTGGATTTGAGAGGGACCTGACCTCTCAACATCTGAGTTCTTACCTCTTCTAGTGACCTACGTCTCACCTCCTGGCGCTATATAAGGCTCCATCCTGTCACTTCATCTCCATATTGTTTCATACCATGGAACAATGCTCTTCTCCAGACTGAGGGACTGACCACCTCAAAACTTTAAGGGTGATGGACTGATTACATCGTCTTCAAGTATCTTCTGCTTCTATCAACTTTTCTGTACTCGACTGAAGAAGCCTACTGTGTAGGCGAAACGTTTCATAATAGATACCTAACTGTTGCATATGTGTCTTACCTAACAGTACTTGTTATTGTTTGGGTTTGTAGGGCCACTGACAGCGTACGCCGTATCGAACCCCAAGAGTTCTTTTTTTTTTTTAACAAGTCGGCCGTCTCCGCTTTGTTATGAGGTAAGAAGGGCAGGAGATAGGAAGGAAAAGTGAACACATTTGGTATGTTTCTACACTGTCTTATATGATAGCTACACAGTGGGAGCAAATGCTAGCTATGTTTCCCTCTCGTATTCCATCATGTAGGACAGTGCTCGTACAATGTGTTGAGATAAATGAGCCTGAGGTGGGAGACTGTAGTAGGGCAATGAAGAGAAGGTAAGAAAGGAGGGAGATTGTTAGGTAAGACACATATGCAACAGTTAGGTATCTTTATTTCGATACGTTTCGCCTACACAGTAGGCTTCTTCAGTCTAGTAGAGAAAAACTGATAGGAGCAGAAGATACTTGAAGACGATGTAATCAGTCCATCACCCTTGAAGTTTTGAGGTGGTCAGTCCCTCAGTCTGGAGAAGAGTATTGTTCCATAGTCTGAAACAATATGGAGTTGAAGTGATAGGATGGAGCCTTATATAGCGCCAGGAGGTGAGACGTAGGTCACTAGTAGAGGTAAGAACGTAGACGTTGGGAGGCCAGGTCCCTCTCAAATCCAGCCGTTCTCACTAGTAGAGGTTGTCAAAGTTGATTTCAGGTCTGTACCAAGATACCCTTGTGTTGCAGTGTCTGACAGAGTGAACATTAAAATGGTATAAAATACCGACAAGTTGTCGGTATTTTATACCATTTTAATGTTCACTCAAGGGAGGGAGATAAGTAGACGTAGAGAGGAAGAGAGTAAGAGAGGTAAGGAGGGAGGGAGGTGAGGAATGGAGTGTTATGTTAAGGTTACAAAACAGAAACTATTACTGGGCATGTTATGTGAGTGTCATTGTTTACTTAGGGTGTAAACTGTGGCGGCGGCTGCAGCAGCATCTCACTATATTGTCTTCTACCCGATGTTCTCTTCCCCACTCCTCGTTTTTTATGTCAGACTTTATAGCATGTTACACATCTCCCACTCTCGTTGCTTGTGTGTGTGTGTGTGTGTACTCTCCTGTATGTGGTTTCAGGGGTTGAGTCTTAGCTCCTGGCCTCTCCTTTAAACTTGCCGCTTGCCAGATTAACTCTCTCCTTGACATGTGAGCTCTATCGTACCCATTCTTCATACTGTGTTGTATTGTGTGTGTGTGTTTGTGTGTGCACGCGCTCACGATAGAGAGAGAGAGAGACGCATCTCGTGGCATTGGAGTAGGAAAGAGACACTTGATGAATGACCTAGAATGAAGACTGAACTTACAATAGCGTGGTAAGTAGTATACTAGAGAACACTGGGAAATGAGTGATCTTTGCGATTTGCCTCTTGAAGCAGTCCAGACTCCTTACAAACTATACATTGTAATAACCGTAAAACGAGTGGGGAAGTCTTGACAAAGAAACTGGACAAATATTTTTATCAGGTGCCGGATTAACCAGGCTGTGGTGGATATGTGGGTCACCGGGCCACCAGCAGAAATAGCCTGTGGAAAAAGACACTTATGTACAGTTCAGGACATTTATTAAAGGAAACGTTTCGCCACGAGTGGCTTCTTCAGTCCTAATTAGGACTGAAGAAGCCACTCGTGCCGAAACGTTTCCTTTAATAAATGTCCTGAACTGTACACAAGTGTCTTTTTCCATATCTTGTCGGTATCACCATACCATTTCCTCAGCAATAGCCTGGTTGACCAGGCAAGCACCAGCCTGGCCCATGGCAAGGCTCCGGGAGTAGAAAGATTCTGGGAACTAATTAAACGTGTAGGTAACTGGTGTCTGACAGTGAGTGTGAAAATAGTATATAATACAGACAGGTTGCAAGTAAGACACATAGGCAACAGTTAGGCAACTTTATTCCGAAACGTTTCGCCTACACAGCAGGCTTCTTCAGTCGAGTACAGAAAGTAGGCAGGAACAGTAGATGTGAAGATGATGTAATCAGTCCATCACCCTGTTCGAGAAATTTTCTCCAACAGGGGGGCGAACAGCATAAGGGGGACGGTGACCCCTCTTGTCCTGACACTTGGAGACGAGATGTGGAACAAAGGTGTTCTGGAGATTAAACCAGTACACAGGGGGGCGAACAGCATAAGGGGGACGGTGACCCCTCTCATAAGGGAACTCTGGTGGCCTGGTGGCTAACGCTCTCGCTTCACACGGTGAGGGTCTGGGTTCGATTCCCAGCCAGAGTAGAAACATTGGACGTGTTTCTTTCCACCTGTTGTCTATGTTCCCCATCAGTAAAATGGGTACCTGGGTGTTAGTCGACTGGTGTGGGTCGCATCCTGGGACACTGACCTAAGAGGCCTGGTCACAGACCGGGCCGCGGGGGCGTTGACCCCCGGAACTCTCTCCAGGTCTCCAGGTAAGGAGAATTAGATACCACTGGTCACAATATGAGACACATGCCAGACTGGGACGTGATCCAGACGCCTTTGTTTCCTGCTTCTTGGAAATCCTCCAGTGTGTTTGCTCTTGTAAACTCTTAACTCTTAGTCTGATTCATGTGAAGTAGATAGACTCTTAGTATAATTATTTAGTACAATTCGTTTACCGTGAAACGCTTCAGAATCTCTTCTTTGACTCGTAGTCTACGAGTCAGACATTGTCAGCGTTGATGAATTAGACTCGAGGTGCAACACTTGGGTATCTTTCCTCAGTAAAGATTCCCAGGTGTTGCACATGTGTCTAATTTATCAACTTGTCGGTTCTCTGAACCATTTTCTACATTACCAGCATTATTACGTTAATATGAGGAGGTGTGGACGACGTCTCTGCTGCCTATAATATCATTATTTACTACCAGTACATGTACAAGGTATACAAGTACATGTACAAGATATACAGACCAAAGCTGACATCAGTGACATACTACTATATAGAAAGTCACTTGTTATGCTGAGCATTTCCCGCAAATTAGGTCAGTTTTGTCCCAGGATGCGACCCACACCAGTCCACTAACACCCAGGTACTTATTTTACTGATGGGTGAACATGGGCATCCGGTGTAAAGAAATAAGCCCAATGTTTCAACCCGCGCTGGGAATCGAACGCAGACTCTCGAAGTGTGAAGCGAGAGCTTTAGCCACCAGGCCACGGTGCACCGTGAGTGAGGAAGAAGCAAAGACGTTGTTGAAATTTAAATATTATCTTTGTTAGGCGAGGTATCGTTAGTAATTCCTCCTACCATCAGCATTAAACACGGACATATTACCGTTGACCAGTGTATCTCTTGAACAAGTGATGGGAATTAACGAGTCATGATAATGGTCCAAGTCGGACCGAAACGTCGACACAAGTTAATATGTCCGGGTTGTGTAAACAGAGTCAGACAAGAAAGGTATATATTCGGTGTAAACTCCAGAAATCGTAACAATACGACAGTAAACCACAGAACTGATGGGGTTTGAACTCATGGCTTTACCTGGAGTCTACCTGGAGGGTATTCAGGGGATCAATTACCCCGCGGCCCGGTCCACGACCAGGCCTCCCGGTGCATCAGGGCCTGATCAACCAAACTGTTGCTGCTGGCCGCACGTAATCCATCGTATGAACCACAGCCCGGCTGATCCAGCACCGACTTTAAGGGGACTTCAGCTAGATGTGAATAAATTATTTACAAACGTGAGACGTTGAGAAATCAGTCAGTTTTTACAACGCTTATTTCGTATTTCCTTTACGGGAGAGAGAGAGAGAGAGAGAGAGAGAGAGAGAGAGGTTAAGGTAGGTAGGTGTGTGTGTGTGTACTCACCTAGTTGTGGTTGCAGGGGTCGAGTCATAGCTCCTGGCCCCGCCTCTTCACTGGCCGCTACTGGGTCAGTCTCCCCGCACCATGACCTTATCATACCTCTGCTTAAAGTGTGTGTTTGTGTGTGTGTGTGTGTGTGTGTGTGTGTGTGTGTGTGTGTGTGTGTGTAAAACTCTATGATAATGATAAAAGGGTGATCACTAAGCTCGTAGAAGATTCAATAGCAGTTGGGGAAAGGGAGGTGAAATCAGGGTGGAAATAAAGACGTGGTCCACTTCCATGGATGAAGAGCTTATGAGCGACATGAAGGCACCTCCCATGAGGGAGTTAACTCACGTGGACACCCATGAGGGAGTTAACTCACGTGGACACCCATGAGGGAGTTAACTCACGTGGACACCCATGAGGGAGTTAACTCACGTGGACACCCATAAGGGAGTTAACTCACGTGGACACCCATGAGGGAGTTAACTCACGTGGACACCCATGAGGGAGTTAACTCACGTGGACACCCAAGTGACACTCCTGTCACCTGTCTCACAAATGAACCTATAGAGAATCTCTTCCCCTTGTCCTGTGATCAGGTTGTGTCGAGGTGCTCACAGCGCTCTCAGAGCACACACTGAGCGCTCTTACTTATCCCAGGATGGGTGCAATGTTCTTCTATAAATGGGGTGTCAATTCTAGCAATGTTAAGCCAGTGGGGGCTTAATGCCAGTCACACAACACCGGTAAGCCAGTGTGGATGCTTAATGCCAGTCACACAACAACGGTAAGCCAGTGTGGATGCTTAATGCCAGTCACACAACACCGGTAAGCCAGTGTGGATGCTTAATGCCAGTCACACAACACCGGTAAGCCAGTGTGGATGCTTAATGCCAGTCACACAACACCGGTAAGCCAGTGTGGATGCTTAATACCAGTCACACAACACCGGTAAGCCAGTGTGGATGCTTAATACCAGTCACACAACACCGGTAAGCCAGTGTGGATGCTTAATACCAGTCACACAACACCGGTAAGCCAGTGTGGATGCTTAATACCAGTCACACAACACCGGTAAGCCAGAGTGGATGCTTAATACCAGTCACACAGCACCGGTAAGCCAGTGTGGATGCTTAATACCAGTCACACAACACCGGTAAGCCAGTGTGGATGCTTAATACCAGTCACACAGCACCGGTAAGCCAGTGTGGATGCTTAATACCAGTCACACAACACCGGTAAGCCAGAGTGGATGCTTAATACCAGTCACACAACACCGGTAAGCCAGTGTGGATGCTCAATACCAGTCACACAGCACCGGTAAGCCAGTGTGGATGCTTAATACCAGTCACACAACACCGGTAAGCCAGTGTGGATGCTTAATACCAGTCACACAACACCGGTAAGCCAGTGTGGATGCTTAATACCAGTCACACAGCACCGGTAAGCCAGAGTAGATGCTTAATACCAGTCACACAACACCGGTAAGCCAGTGTGGATGCTTAATACCAGTCACACAGCACCGGTAAGCCAGTGGATGCTTAATACCAGTCACACAGCACCGGTAAGCCAGAGTGGATGCTTAATACCAGTCACACAGCACCGGTAAGCCAGAGTGGATGCTTAATACCAGTCACACAGCACCGGTAAGCCAGCCGATACGAGAGTAAGACACGTCGAATACAGAGGTTACCGAATTATTGCAGACAGCAGCAGTGGACAGGTGAAAATAAGGTGGTCAGTTCACCTGTCTTTGAGGTGGTCAGTTCACCTGTCTTTGAGGTGGTCAGTTCACCTGTCTTTGAGGTGGTCAGTTCACCTGTCTTTGAGGTGGTCAGTTCCTGGGCCATCGAGCAGAAGGAATTTTTACGCTATCAGTTCCTTAGTCTGGAAGAAGAAATTTTGAGTGGTAAGATAGTGAGCATTCTGTTCCCTCTTGTTAGGTACAGTGAGCAATTTGTTCCCTCTTGTTAGGTACAGTGAGCATTCTGTTCCCTCTTGTTAGGTACAGTGAGCAATTTGTTCCCTCTTGTTAGGTACAGTGAGCATTCTGCTCCCTCTTGTTAGGTACAGTGAGCATTCTGTTCCCTCTTGTTAGGTACAGTGAGCAATTTGTTCCCTCTTGTTAGGTACAGTGAGCATTCTGCTCCCTCTTGTTAGGTACAGTGAGCATTCTGTTCCCTCTTGTTAGGTACAGTGAGCAATTTGCTCCCTCTTGTTAGGTACAGTGAGCATTCTGCTCCCTCTTGTTAGGTACAGTGAGCATTCTGCTCCCTCTTGTTAGGTACAGTGAGCATTCTGCTCCCTCTTGTTAGGTACAGTGAGCATTCTGCTCCCTCTTGTTAGGTACAGTGAGCATTCTGCTCCCTCTTGTTAGGTACAGTGAGCATTCTGCTCCCTCTTGTTAGGTACAGTGAGCATTCTGCTCCCTCTTGTTAGGTACAGTGAGCATTCTGCTCCCTCTTGTTAGGTACAGTGAGCATTCTGCTCCCTCTTGTTAGGTACAGTGAGCATTCTGCTCCCTCTTGTTAGGTACAGTGAGCAATTTGTTCCCTCTTGTTAGGTACAGTGAGCAATTTGTTCCCTCTTGTTAGGTACAGTGAGCAATTTGTTCCCTCTTGTTAGGTACAGTGAGCAATTTGTTCCCTCTTGTTAGGTACAGTGAGCAATTTGTTCCCTCTTGTTAGGTACAGTGAGCAATTTGTTCCCTCTTGTTAGGTACAGTGAGCAATTTGTTCCCTCTTGTTAGGTACAGTGAGCAATTTGTTCCCTCTTGTTAGGTACAGTGAGCAATTTGCTCTCTCTTGTTAGGTACAGTGAGCAATTTGCTCCCTCTTGTTAGGTACAGTGAGCAATTTGCTCCCTCTTGTTAGGTACAGTGAGCAATTTGCTCTCTCTTGTTAGGTACAGTGAGCAATTTGTTCCCTCTTGTTAGGTACAGTGAGCAATTTGCTCCCTCTTGTTAGGTACAGTGAGCAATTTGCTCCCTCTTGTTTGGTACAGTGAGCAATTTGCTCCCTCTTGTTAGGTACAGAGAACAATTTGCTCCCTCTTGTTAGGTACAGTGAGCAATTTGCTCCCTCTTGTTAGGTACAGTGAGCATTCTGATCCCTCTCTTTAGATACAATGAGCATCCTGCTCCCTCTTGTTAGATACAGTGAGCATCCTGCTCCCTCTTGAGATGCAGTGAGCATCCTGCTCCCTCTCACTGAACATGACTTCCCTCTCCATCAGTCACACTTGAGTGGCGCATAGCTTGGTGGCTAAGGAGATTGGGTCATAACCTAAAGGTCGTGGATTAGATTTCCAGACTTACCAGTTCGCATGGGCAACCATCGGGCTGCCCAATCAGCCTTAAAAACAGGTAAGGTGTCTGGTATTAGTTAACCCTTTCAGGGTCCAAGGCCCAAATCTGGAGTCACGCACCAGTGTCCAAGAATTTTCAAAAAAAAAATTTGTTATTTTTTCTTATGAAATCGTAGAGAATCTTTTTGTGAAGGTAATAAAACAAAAAGTACGAAATTTGGTGGAAAATTGACGAAATTATGCTCTCGCGAATTTTGATGTGTCAGCGATATTTACGAATCGGCGATTTTGCCGACTTTGACTCCCATTTTAGGCCAATTACATTATTCCAGTCAACCAAATTCTTAGCTATTTCACTAGTATTACTTCTATTCTATCGATTGATCACAAGAAATCGCCAAGTCAACTGTTTCAACTACAAAATAAAGTGATTGGAAATTGTTAATTTGGCCAATTTAACACAAAGTTCAAAATATTCCAATTTCAAAATAGGGTCCAGAATGAACAATGTAGGCATTCCTGGCACTAAACTAACATTTCCTCTGTTCATTAGTTATGTTTTGAGGCTTTACAAATAAATTCCATTTTGATTTTTTATTCACATAATGAATTTTTATTCACACCAAAAAATAGAAGATTTACTGTTATGCAATACTGTAATAATTGTATAAATATCATCACCATATTTGTGAATGTATATTAGACCCACCAGCTGATGTGTATTAGACGTGTGAGGTCGTTTGTTTACTCTTGAATATCGGCAAAAATTTAACATTTCTGCTACTTTGAGCTCAGTTTCAAGCCATTTCCAGTGCTAAAACCAATCAAAATCATCTCTATTTCTGTAATATGTCTTCCAGTCTATCAAATGAGACCAAGAAATCGCAAATACAACTATAAAAAACATACGAAAAAACACTGCAAAGTTGCTGTTTTAATCGAAAAATCATGATTTCATTTTTTTTCTCTCATTATACACAGTGTGCTGCAGGATCTGTTTTATGTGGTGCACACATACCACATAGATGTATTCTCTCATATCTAGGCCCAAATGTACCACTCACAGTTTATCAGAGTGAGCTGAGCTCATGGCGTAGATCTACGGTTTGGACCCTGAACATAAAGCCGTAGATCTACGGGACGGACCCTGAAAGGGTTAAATTGTGGGTCAGATGCTAGGAAAAAGATGAAGAACGTGTTGAGAACTCAGGTACACGTGGGATTAAATTGAATACAAATGAACTGTTGCCAACATTACCTTTGATATACCTTGAAAGAGTTTTCGGAGTTTAGCTACTCTCGGAGCCCGGCCATGGGCTAGGCTCGTCAAAGAAAGTTCCAGCGGTGGTAGGCAGGCCTATGTATGGAAGAATGAAGGGGGGACTACACTACTAAACTAATTCCCAGGATTTATTTACATTTTCTCCTAAAGTGAATTAAACACCGAAGAACATTAATCCACAGTGACAGGTCCTACCGAGACTCGAATTCGGATCGCTGGATTCAAAGTTCAGATTCCTAACTATTACACTGTAGGACCGCTGTGATGGAAAGATCATTTGTTGGGTACCTCTTGATAGTTGTTTGGGTCAGTGCCTCCGCCTAGTACCAGACCAGACCAGACCTGATGTAAATGTTTGGGTCAGTGCCTCTGCCTAGTACCAGACCAGACCTCCTGATGTAAATGTTTGGGTCACTGCCTCCGCCTAGTACCAGACCAGACCTCCTGATGTAAATGTTTGGGTCACTGCCTCCGCCTAGTACCAGACCAGACCTCCTGATGTAAATGTTTGGGTCACTGCCTCCGCCTAGTACCAGACCAGACCTCCTGATGTAAATGTTTGGGTCACTGCCTCCGCCTAGTACCAGACCAGACCTCCTGATGTAAATGTTTGGGTCACTGCCTCCGCCTAGTACCAGACCAGACCTCCTGATGTAAATGTTTGGGTCAGTGCCTCCGCCTAGTACCAGACCAGACCTCCTGATGTAAATGTTTGGGTCACTACCTCCGCCTAGTACCAGACCAGACCTCCTGATGTAAATGTTTGGGTCACTACCTCCGCCTAGTACCAGACCAGACCTCCTGATGTAAATGTTTGGGTCACTACCTCCGCCTAGTATCAGACCAGACCTCCTGATGTAAATGTTTGGGTCACTACCTCCGCCTAGTACCAGACCAGACCTCCTGATGTAAATGTTTTAGAAAACCCACAAGTTGAAGAATGAGGCACTTTGTGCAATATTAGGGACTCTTTAGTGTGTAAATATTTTGCCAGCCAGTGACTTCTTCAGTCCAGTACAAAACAGGAAGGTATAAGGAGACGAGGACTTTGAGGTAATCAGTCCCTCAGCCTGGACTCTGTGTTCAATGCTTTTACTGAACACATCAACTCCAGGCTGAGGGACTGATTACCTCAAACTTCTCGTCCCCTTATACTTTCCTGCTATGTATTGGACTGATGAAGCCACTGTGTGGCGAAACGTTTCTTCAATAAAGATTCCCATATGTTGCATAAGTGTCTCAATTCTTCAGCTTGTCGATTTTCAAAGCCATTCATCGGATCTGTTTGTGACCTTATAAAGTCGACAGTGTGGGCGATAGGTTGTCAATAAAGGATCACATTATACTACTTATGTGTTTATATTTCCATTGTGTCGGTATTTTGTACCATTTCCATGATTTACACTTATTGACACTCGTGGCGAAACGTTTCTTTTAATATCCCTGAACTGTAAGAACTGACCCATACTGGGCAGGTTCTTCTCAAACCCACTAACAAAAATACTTACCCAATCTATTTTCGGTGCTATGTACCTAACTCTGTCTCTACCCCATCTTGTTGGTATCGCCACACCGCTTGCAATCTTGTACTGGAACAACGTGTCGCTGTGTGTGGCTTGATAGAGCTCTACACAGAGCCAATTGTTGCTGGAATAAAAGCTTGTTCCACACCGCGAGTCTTTTCACCAGGTCAGCAAAGCTGATTGCAAGAGACATACACAGTGTGGTGCATATCATGGTAATTAAAAGAGTAATGGCATTTCCTCTTCCGGTATAAGTAAACTGTATCCTCCCATTAATGCTTCCCTATACTATGATGGTTACCTCTCTCTCTCTCTCTCTCTCTCTCTCTCTCTCTCTCTCTCTCTCTCTCTCTCTCTCTCTCTCTCTCTCTCTCTCTCTCTCTCTCCCATTAACATTATCCCTCCGCCCATCCTAAACCCACTAATCTCTCCCACATTTTCCCCTTTATTCTCTCGTTCCTCGTCTCCCATTTTCAGTCTTTCCGTTCCTCCCTTTCCTATCTTCCGGCCTCTCTCTCCCTTTCACATTTTCTCTCCTTCCCTCCCACATACCTGTCACTCATTACCGAGCAGCCAAATGTCACAAGCTAATTAACCTTTATCGGGTGATTTAAATGTCTGATACACGAGAGATGCGGCCATGATTGAGATAACGACAGTGCAACACGCTAGTTTCCCAAGCCACAGGAATACATCAGATACAAGTACCTTCACCAGGTGCCAGATCAACCAGGCTGTGATGGATATGTGGGGCAGCGGGCCTCCAGCAACAGCCTGGTTGACCAGGCGAGCACCAGACGAGCCTGGCCCATGGCCGGGCTCAGAGAGTAGATATACTCTCGAAATTCTTCAAAGGCATATCAAAGGTAAAGGTATATAAATGGCTTAGAAAACCCACCGGTTGAATAATAATACACAGATAACCTGACCTTTATGGGTGAATTTTAACCCCCTTAAATGTCAGAATGAAAATCTACGTTGTTACTAGCATTCCAGATGGGTTGTATTTTTCCTGCCTCCAAAATTGCACGATTGGCCTGAGATGCCTGGTCGGTATAGGAGAGGGGAGCTTACGACGATGTTTCGGTCCCACTTGGACCATTTACAAAGTCACATGACTCACGAAATCGTAATGACACGATTGCAAACAAACCATACCACGGGCGGGGATAGAACCCGCGATCAGAGAGTCTCAAAACTCCAGACCGTCGCTAGCTGGTCCAGTGGCTAACGCGACGGTCTGGAGTTTTGAGACACACTGATCGCGGGTTCTATCCCCGCCCGTGGCATGTTTTTTTTACAAAGTCACACTAATACAAAACGAGTGAGGGAGGCAATATATATGAGGTGGGAGGGAGAGGGACGGGACAGAGAGAGGAAGAATAAGTAGTGGTAGAGATGGAAGTAGAAAGTAGGGAGAATAGATAGAGGGAGAAGGGTGAAGGAAGGCAGTAGTAATGGTCTACCTGGAGTTTATTCCGGGGATCAACGCCCCCGCGGCCCGGTCCACGACCAGGCCTCCTGGTAGATCAGGGCCTGATCAACCAGGCTGTTACTGCTGGCCGCACATAGTCCAACGTACGAACCACAGCCCGACTGATCCAGCACCGACTTCAAGTATCTATCCAGCTCCGTCTTGAAGGCAGCAGCAACGGTGGTAGTGTTAGACACAGCTGCAACACTGACCTTAGCTTTATTCCCAAACGTTTCGCCTACACAGTAGGTTTTTTCAGTCCAGTTAATGTGCCCACCATCTCTGACGTGGGTGGGTTGAGGTGCCCACCACCACCACTGACGTGGGTGCCCACCACCACCACCACTGACGTGGGTGCCCACCACCACCACCACCACTGACGTGGGTGCCCACCACCACCACCACCACTGACGTGGGTGCCCACCACCACCACTGATGTGGGTGCCCACCACCACCACTGACGTGGGTGCCCACCACCACTGACGTGGGTGCCCACCACCACCACTGACGTGGGTGCCCACCACCACTGACGTGGGTGCCCACCACCACCACCACTGACGTGGGTGCCCACCACCACCACTAACGTGGGTGCCCACCACCACCACCACTAACGTGGGTGCCCACCACCACCACTAACGTGGGTGCCCACCACCACCACCACTGACGTGGGTGCCCACCACCACCACTAACGTGGGTGCCCACCACCACCACCACTGACGTGGGTGCCCACCACCACCACTAACGTGGGTGCCCACCACCACCACCACTAACGTGGGTGCCCACCACCACCACTGACGTGGGTGCCCACCACCACCACTGACGTGGGTGCCCACCACCACTGACGTGGGTGCCCACCACCACCACCACTGACGTGGGTGCCCACCACCACTAACGTGGGTGCCCACCACCACCACTAACGTGGGTGCCCACCACCACCACTAACGTGGGTGCCCACCACCACCACCACTGACGTGGGTGCCCACCACCACCACTAACGTGGGTGCCCACCACCACCACTAACGTGGGTGCCCACCACCACCACCACTGACGTGGGTGCCCACCACCACCACCACTGACGTGGGTGCCCACCACCACCACTAACGTGGGTGCCCACCACCACCACTAACGTGGGTGCCCACCACCACTAACGTGGGTGCCCACCACCACCACTAACGTGGGTGCCCACCACCACCACTAACGTGGGTGCCCACCACCTCCACCACTGACGTGGGTAACAATCACCTCCACCACTGACGTGGGTGCCCACCACCTCCACCACTGACGTGGGTAACAATCACCTCCACCACTGACGTGGGTGACAATCACCTCCACCACTGACGTGGGTGACAATCACCTCCACCACTGACGTGGGTGACAATCACCACCACCACTGACGTGGGTGACAATCACCTCCACCACTGACGTGGGTGACAATCACCTCCACCACTGACGTGGGTGACAATCACCTCCACCACTGACGTGGGTGACAATCACCTCCACCACTGACGTGGGTGACAATCACCTCCACCACTGACGTGGGTGACAATCACCTCCACCACTGACGTGGGTGACAATCACCTCCACCACTGACGTGGGTGACAATCACCTCTCAGGTGTCTGGTAAAATTTAACAGATCTTACTATCTGGTAAAGGTAATTACTTGCCTTCGTAATTAGTATACATTATTACCGAATTTTAATTAAATTTATTTTTGACTTTGTTAATGTTTTATTAAATTAAATTATTTTTATTTAGAAAAATGTTGGTTTCTTGAGATTGATTCCAAAGTGGTGTTGGTGAATTAGGTCTGGTTGTAATGGTGTTGTACTGCACTTATTGGCGTTGAAGATATTGGTGTGTGTGTGTGTAGGTGTGTTGTGTGTGTGTGTTGTGTGTGTGTGTGTGTGTGTGTGTGTGTGTGTGTTGTGTGTGTGTGTGTGTGTGTGTGTGTGTGTGTGTGTGTGTGTGTAGGTGTGTGTGTGTGTGTGTGTGTGTTGTGTGTGTGTGTGTGTAGGTGTGTGTGTGTGTGTGTGTGTGTGTGTGTGTGTGTTGTGTGTGTGTGTGTGTGTGTGTGTGTGTGTGTGTGTGTACTCACCTAGTTGTACTCATCTAGTTGAGGTTGCGAGGGTCGAGTCCAAGCTCCTGGCCCCGCCTCTTCACTGATCGCTACTAGGTCACTCTCCCTGAACCGTGAACTTTATCATACCTCTGCTTAAAGCTATGTATGGATCCTGCCTCCACTACATCGCTTCCCAAACTATTCCACTTACTGACTACACTGTGGCTGAAGAAATACTTCCTAACATCCCTGTGATTCATCTGTGTCTTCAGCTTCCAACTGTGTCCCCTTGTTACTGTGTCCAATCTCTGGAACATCCTGTCTTTGTCCACCTTGTCAATTCCTCTCAGTATTTTGTATGTCGTTATCATGTCCCCCCTATCTCTCCTGTCCTCCAGTGTCGTCAGGTTGATTTCCCTTAACCTCTCCTCGTAGGACATACCTCTTAGCTCTGGGACTAGTCTTGTTGCAAACCTTTGCACTTTCTCTAGTTTCTTTACGTGCTTGGCTAGGTGTGGGTTCCAAACTGGCGCTGTGTACTCACCTAATTGTACTCACCTAATTGTGGTTGCAGGGGTCGAGACTCAGCTCCTGGCCCCGCCTCTTCACTGATTGCTACTAGGTCCTCTCTCTGCTTCCTGAGCTTTATCATACCTCTTCTTAAAACTATGTATGGTTCCTGCCTCCACTACTTCACTTGCTAGGCTATTCAACTTGCTGACAACTCTATGACTGAAGAAATACTTCCTAACGTCCCTCTGACTCGTCTGAGTCTTCAGCTTCCAGTTGTGACCCCTTGTTTCTGTGTCCCCTCTCTGGAACATCCTATCTCTGTCCACCTTGTCTATTCCCCGCAGTATCTTGTATGTCGTTATCATGTCTCCCCTGACCCTTCTGTCCTCCAGTGTCGTCAGTCCGATTTCCCTCAACCTTTCCTCGTACGACATTCCCCTGAGCTCTGGGACTAGCCTTGTTGCAAACCTTTGTACTTTCTCTAACTTCTTGACGTGCTTGACCAGGTGTGGGTTCCAGACTGGTGCTGCATACTCCAGTATGGGCCTAACATTCACAGTGTACAGTGTCTTGAACGATTCCTTATTAAGGTATCGGAACGCTATTCTCAGGTTTGCCAGGCGCCCGTATGATGCAGCAGTTATTTGGTTGATGTGTGCCTCCGGTGATGTGCTCGGTGTTATGGTCACCCCAAGGTCTTTCTCCCTGAGTGAGGTCTGTAGTCTTTGTCCACCTAGCCTATACTCTGTCTGCGGTCTTCTTTGCCCCTCCCCAATCTTCATAACTTTGCATTTGGCAGGATTTAATTCGAGAAGCCAGTTTCTGGACCACATGTCCAGTCTGTCCAGGTCTCTTTGGAGTCCTGCCTCATCCTCATCCGATTTAATTCTTCTCATCAGCTTCACATCTGCGAATAGGGACACTTCTGTGTCAATTCCTTCCATCATGTCGTTCGCATATATCAAAAATAGCACTGGCCCTAGAACTGACCCCTGTGGGACCCCGCTCGTCACAGGCGCCCACTGTGATTACCTATTCACGTACCATGACTCGTTGCTGCCTCCCTGTCAGGTATTTCCTGACCCATTGCAGTGCCCTCCCTGTTACATGCGCCTGATCCTCCAGCTTCTGCACTAATCTCTTGTGAGAAACTGTGTCAAAGGACTTCCTGCAGTTCAGGAAAACGCAATCAACCCACCCCTCTCAAAAAGTGTCTTACTTCTGTTACCTTGTCATAAAACTCCAGGAGGTTTGTGATACAAGATTTGCCTTCCATGAACCCATGCTGGTTTTCATTTATAATCTTGTTCTGCTCCAGGTGTTCGACCACTCTCCTCCTGATAATCTTCTCCATGACTTTGCACACAATACATGTGTACTCACCTATTTGTACTCACCTATTTGTGGTTGCAGGGGTCGATTCACAGCTCCTGGCCCCGCCTCTTCGCTGATTGCTACTAGGTCCTCTCCCTGCCCCATGAGCTCTATCATACCTCGCCTCGCCTACACCCACACACACACACTACTCTGTGTGTGTGTGTGTGTGTGTGTGTGTGTGTGTGTGTGTGTGTGTGTATGTGTATGTGTGTTTATTTGCGGTGCCAGACATTATTATTTACACTGGCCCGTGAGAATGAAAGAAGACTCCACTTTATGTAATCAAGGAGGAATCTTAAGTGTGTGTGAACTTTGTAGTTTGTATAGTAAGCCAATATAAAGTTGTAATTCTATCTGCTGTTGTGTTCTACTCTAATGAGGGATGAACCAGCATATTGTTGGTATTATCTCCTGTCTTAAAACAAGAAGGAACACTGCAGCAGGCCTACTGGTCCTGACAAGGCAGTTTTATCTCTTTACTTGTAGCTGTGTTAATAACATGAGAAGGAACACTGCAGCAGGCCTACTGGTCCTGACAAGGCAGTTTTATCTCTTTACTTGCAGCTGTGTTAATAACATGAGGAGGAACACTGCAGCAGGCCTACTGGTCCTGACAAGGCAGTTTCTGAACCCCACTAAAATATTTGTTGGGTAAAAGGACACTAGTGTAACTAATGCAACATTTTACTGTGGCAACGTTTCGCTCTCTAGGAGCTTTGTCAAGTTGTTACGGCTGACGAAATTCCTGGAGAACAAAACGTTGCCACAATAAATGTCACATTAGTTGCACTTGTGACCTTTTACTTTACATATTGTCGGTAATTCTACCAACATTATTACAATCGAAATATTTGCCAAGTGCAACACTTGGGTGTCTTTATTGCAGAAACGTTTCGCTTGTTCAGTCGAATATAACACTGTAATCAGTGTCACCCTCGGTGCCACCAACTGTTGCAAAACAACAGTATTTAAGACTCCATTCTCACGCTTCAGCTTCATGTTGTTCCAGACCATGGAACTGGACTCTTCTCCAGGCTGAGGGACTGACCACCTTGTTCCAGACCATGGAGCTGAACTCTTCTCCAGGCTGAGGAACTGACCACCTTGTTCCAGACCATGAAGCTGGACTCTTCTCCAGGCTGAGGGACTGACCACCTTGTTCCAGACCATGAAGCTGGACTCTTCTCCAGGCTGAGGGACTGACCACCTTGTTCCAGACCATGAAGCTGGACTCTTCTCCAGGCTGAGGGACTGATCACCTTGTTCCAGACCATGGAACTGGACTCTTCTCCAGGCTGAGAGACTGACCACCTTGTTCCAGACCATGGAACTGGACTCTTCTCCAGGCTGAGAGACTGACCACCTTGTTCCAGACCATGGAACTGAACTCTTCTCCAGGCTGAGAGACTGACCACCTTGTTCCAGACCATGGAACTGGACTCTTCTCCAGGCCGAGGGACTGACCACCTTGTTCCAGACCATGGAGCTGAACTCTTCTCCAGGCTGAGGGACTGACCACCTTGTTCCAGACCATGGAGCTGAACTCTTCTCCAGGCTGAGGGACTGACCACCTTGTTCCAGACCATGGAGCTGAACTCTTCTCCAGGCTGAGGGACTGACCACCTTGTTCCAGACCATGGAACTGGACTCTTCTCCAGGCTGAGGGACTGACCACCTTGTTCCAGACCATGGAACTGAACTCTTCTCCAGGCTGAGGGACTGACCACCTTGTTCCAGACCATGGAACTGGACTCTTCTCCAGGCTGAGAGACTGACCACCTTGTTCCAGACCATGGAACTGGACTCTTCTCCAGGCTGAGGGACTGACCACCTTGTTCCAGACCATGGAACTGGACTCTTCTCCAGGCTGAGGGACTGACCACCTTGTTCCAGACCATGGAACTGGACTCTTCTCCAGGCTGAGGGACTGACCACCTTGTTCCAGACCATGGAACTGGACTCTTCTCCAGGCTGAGGGACTGACCACCTTGTTCCAGACCATGGAACTGGACTCTTCTCCAGGCTGAGGGACTGACCACCTTGTTCCAGACCATGGAACTGGACTCTTCTCCAGGCTGAGGGTCTGACCACCTTGTTCCAGACCATGGAACTGGACTCTTCTCCAGGCTGAGGGACTGACCACCTTGTTCCAGACCATGGAGCTGAACTCTTCTCCAGGCTGAGGGACTGACCACCTTGTTCCAGACCATGGAACTGGACTCTTCTCCAGGCTGAGGGACTGACCACCTTGTTCCAGACCATGGAACTGGACTCTTCTCCAGGCTGAGGGACTGACCACCTTGTTCCAGACCATGGAGCTGAACTCTTCTCCAGGCTGAGGGACTGACCACCTTGTTCCAGACCATGGAACTGGACTCTTCTCCAGGCTGAGGGACTGACTACCTCAAATACTTTTTCTCTCCAGGGTTGGTTGACTGATTACATAATCTTTATTTCACTACTACACCTGCTGCCTCTGTATTTGACTGAAGAAGCCTACTGTGTAGGCGATACGTTTCATCAATAAAGGTAACCAACTGTTACCCATGTGTCTTAATCTTCGTTATCAAGTCAGTTTTGACACACAGTCCATTTTTATATAATCTCAAATTGTGGGAGATACTGGTCAGTAGGTTCCGTACACAGGTTCCACTGTTCGTCCCTCACTGACACCGTACCATCCCACGGTGTAATTAGGTGAGATCACATGGTACTTATCCTAGGCGCGGGGAGGGGGATCAGATATCTTAAGGGCGGAGAAAGGGATCAGGTTACACTTGAGAACGAGTGAGCATCCAACTAGTACTCAAATTGGTGTAGGAAACACTAGGATGCAATATTTATTAAAGATTCAGGGGACCTGCCTAGTATGAACCAGGACAAGGACACCAATGGAAATCAGTCACTTTGACTTTTTTGCATTATCCTAGGTTCTCTACACATATACTGCTATGTACGATAATGATCATATATAGCAGTGTATGTGTAGAGATGACACAGATTATAATCTGTGTCATCTCTACACAGATTATAATGTGTAACTGTATTTGTGTATACCTGACTAAACTTGCTTAGTATTCCTAAGTATTTCTAACAGTGTTTTAGGTCAGTCTTGTCATGGGTTCGAGGCCCATTCGTTCTGTGACACGAATCTAAATGTTTGTTGATTTATTTCCAATTTGTGGGATAATTGTGAATTGTATGTACTGTTACCTACCTTCCTTGTCCCTTTCGTGTATTACGTTCCAGCACTGTTACCTACCTTCCTTGTCCCCTTCTTCGTGTATTACGTTCCCGCACTGTTACCTACCTTCCTTGTCCCCTTCGTGTATTACGTTCCCGCACTGTTACCTACCTTCCTTGTCCCCTTCGTGTATTACGTTCCAGCACTGTTACCTACCTTCCTTGTCCCTTTCTTTGTGTATTACGTTCCAGCACTGTTACCTACCTTCCTTGTCCCCTTCTTCGTGTATTACGTTCCAGCACTGTTACCTACCTTCCTTGTCCCCTTCTTCGTGTATTACGTTCCAGCACTGTTACCTACCTTCCTTGTCCCCTTCTTCGTGTATTACGTTCCAGCACTGTTACCTACCTTCCTTGTCCCCTTCTTCGTGTATTACGTTCCAGCACTGTTACCTACCTTCCTTGTCCCCTTCTTCGTGTATTACGTTCCAGCACTGTTACCTACCTTCCTTGTCCCCTTCTTCGTGTATTACGTTCCAGCACTGTTACCTACCTTCCTTGTCCCCTTCTTTGTGTAGTACGTTCCAGCACTGTTACCTACCTTCCTTGTCCCCTTCTTTGTGTAGTACGTTCCAGCACTGTTACCTACCTTCCTTGTCCCCTTCTTTGTGTAGTACGTTCCAGCACTATCACATCGACTCAAGGCTGAGGGACTAATTACCTCAAACTCTTCCTCTTATTCCCCCTTTTTCCGCATTGGACTGGAGAAGCCACTGTGTGGCGAAACATTTCCAGAATAAAGATACCCAAATGTTGCAGAAGTGTCTCATTTATCAACGTGTTCGTTTTGTAACTCATTCACGTACGTATATCACGTATATTTATTCAAGTACGTGAATAAATATCCTCGGAACACGATTATTATGGTGCATCAGATGTTTGACAGTGTGGGGTAGATATACCTCCTGAAGCAGGAATATTACTGTTCGTCGTGTATATCAGTGGTATATATACGTGTGTGGATGCATATACTCTCAGACCAGACATATTGCGCTGCCAAATATGTAATATTCTCGCCAGCGAAGTTAATTTCGTACACTAAATAGCCTCCACATTTTGCTAAATATAGGACAGGAAAAAAGAAGAATGGGCAGGTAATGAATACAGCAGAAATTGATTTCTGACTTCGCTAACGAGGTGATTAAGTGGTCCGAATTTCACTTGTGGTCCAGATTTTACTTATGGTCACTTCACTTGTGGTACAGATTTTACTTATGGTCACTTCACTTGTGGTACAGATTTCGCTTATGGTCACTTGTGGTCCAGATTTCGCTTATGGTCACTTGTGGTCCAGATTTCGCTTATGGTCACTTGTGGTCCAGATTTCAGTTATGGTCACTTGTGATCCAGATTTCGCTTATGGTCACTTGTGGTCCAGATTTCACTTATGGTCACTTGTGGTCCAGATTTCACTTATGGTCACCTGTAGTCCAGATTTCACTTACGGTCACTTGTGGTCCAGATTTCACTTACGGTCACTTGTGGTCCAGATTTCACTTATGGTCACTTGTGGTCCAGATTTCACTTATGGTCACTTGTGGTCCAGATTTCACTTATGGTCACTTGTGGTCCAGATTTCACTTATGGTCACCTGTGGTCCAGATTTCACTTACGGTCACTTGTGGTCCAGATATCACTTACGGTCACTTGTGGTCCAGATTTCACTTATGGTCACTTGTGGTCCAGTTGTGGTCGGTTTTCAAAACCATTCATCACAGTGCTACTGTAATATAACTGAAGGTCTCAGCAGTAGGACTACTGTCCCATGTTAAGCAGGTCTTACTCTATAATACATGGACATTACAGTATGCCTACTGGCTTACGCTAAATTCTTCAGGCTGAGGGACTGATAACCTCAGGCTATTCCTGTAAGGTTGACGAACTGAACTCAGCGAATCCAGGCTGAGGGACTGATAACCTGAAACTCCTCATTTCCCACCTTTCATCTCTGTATTGGACTGAGGAAGCCACTGACTGGCGAAGCATTTAAGATACCCAAGTGTTTGATAAACTACTTATACTTATCTAGAAATACTCGTCTAGTGTTTGCAGGAGTTGAATCGTGGCTCCTGGTTTCGTTGAATTCTGACCTTCAGAGTCCGATCATAGCTACTCTTGAAACTGTGTATAGTGTTTACTCCCCCACCCCTGCATATCCTCTTCATCCGGTGTATTCCACTTAGCACCCTAGGACTGGAAAAGTACTTCCTAACCTCCTCATTGTTCATCTCTGTCATCACCTGTCATTTGTATCCTCTGGTTCCCTCTTCTCGCATCTCACACGACCTCTCTTGTCCAGTCTTCCAATCCCCTTTTTTTTTTTTTTATGTTTTGATGTTTTCTCTGATCCCTTTTATAGTGTTGGAATCCTTTTATAGTGTTGGAATCCTCTTATAGTGTTGTAATCCTCTCTTATAGTGTTGGAATCCTCCCTTATAATGTTGGAATCCTCCCTTATAATGTTGGAATCCTCCCTTATAATGTTGGAATCCTCCCTTATAATGTTGGAATCCTCCCTTATAATGTTGGAATCCTCCCTTATAATGTTGGAATCCTCCCTTATAATGTTGGAATCCTCCCTTATAATGTTGGAATCCTCCCTTATAATGTTGGAATCCTCCCTTATAATGTTGGAAACGTGTACCTAAAACACTTGCATGTTCCCTGTAGTCCTCCCCCCCCCCCCCGATCAGTTACGGCAACAGTCTCTATACAAACCTTCAGATCCTCTGTAGATTATAATACTTGATCAGGTGTGTGTTCCGTGCTGGCACCGCTTCATGTCCTGAATAATTCCTTGTTCAGGCTTCTGAAAGCAGTTCTTGGGTTATTTGTCTTTTGCAGGTGCTAGATCAATCAGGCTGTGATGGATATGTGGGGCTGCGGGCCACCAACAGCAATATCATGGTTGGCCAGGCAAGCACCAGACGAGCCTGGCCCATAGTCGGGCTCCGGGAGTAGGAAAACTCTGGGAACTCATCAGAGGTAGGAAGTTAGATTTAACAGATCACCACACCATCACTTTCACTAATCACGACAGTGTCACTTTCACAACCACGAGGAAAATGATGGGTTGGATAACGAGAAGCTTTAGGATATTAATGATCCTTTGTCAGTTTAATATATTTTTACAAATTTACCGCCTCTTGTAAGGCGGCTGAAATGGCAGACCTAGAGGATGTACAGAGAACCTTCTCTTCAAATATAAATCCAATAACATCTGTAAATTACTGGGAATATTTGAAGTCCCTTGACCTGTACTCCTTTGAATGGAGGCGAAGATACATCGTAATTTACACCTAGAAAATCCTTGAGGAATTGGTTATAAATGTAAAGACAGGTATCACTCGTATGTTAAAAGACTTGGCAGACGAGACAAAATTATTCCATCGTAAAAGCAGGGACGTGACGAGTATATTTAGAACTCGGATCAGCCGGGCTGTGGCTCGTACGTTGGACTGCGTGCGGCCAGCAGTAACAGCCTAGTTGATCAGGCCCTGATCCATCGGGAGGCCTGGTCATGGACCGGGCCGCGGGGGCGTTGATCCCCGAAATAACCTCCAGGTAACCTCCGTGTACAATGAGAATTTCCATCTAAGTTATGCTGGTCTTTTAGAGGGAACCGGACAAGTTCCTTAGATCAGCTCCTGACCAGCCGGTCTATTTCGAACGTTGGTTGTGTGTGGCCAGCTTTTAGGAAGCCTGGTTTGGGCCAGGTTCGCGGGAGCGTTGACCCCCGAAAACGTCCAGATGTCCTTCACTTATCACAATCCAGCTTGAAGAAGAAACTTTATAAGTTCCAAGTTCCTGATTAACTATTCTGTGTTGGGTAACGTAAATGGATTTTCACGATTTCGTATAAAGTAATGTGTCTAAAGTTACGGAACGCTCGAACTCAAGTCAGTAAATCAAGTTGTTGTTGGACTGTGTGGGACCAGCCATAACAACCTTGATCCACTAGGATTCCGGGTGTGGGACCGAGTCGCAGGAGCGTTGATAATTAAAACAACCTTCAGGTACCTGGAGGTGTCACAGCAGCTGGAGGTGTCA
>NC_091366.1:3998137-4048137 GCF_038502225.1 Cherax quadricarinatus
CAACCAGGGGTCTATTGGTAATGCCCCTTATAGCTGGTGGGAGGCTGTTGAACAGTCTTGGGCCCCGGACACTTAGTGTTTTCTCTTAGTGTACCAGTGGCGCCCCTACTTTTCACTGGGGGTATGTTGCATCGCCTGCCAAGTCTTTTGGTTCCGTATGGAGTGATTGCTGTGTGCATATTAGGGACCAGTCCCTCCAGAATCTTCCAGGTGTACATTATAATACATCTCTCTCGCCTGCGCTCTAGTGAGTACAAGTCAAGTGCTTCCAGGCGCTCCCAGTAGTTAAGGTTCTCTGTACATTCTCTTGATCTGCAGTTTCACCTGCCTTGAATGGGGATGTTAATGTACAGCAGACATCTGACAGCTGACATCAGTGACATACTATATAGAAAGCCTTGTAATACAGAGTATTTCGGGCAAATTAGATCAGTTTTGTCCCCTGGATGCGACCCACACCAGTCGACTATTACCCAGGTACTTGTTTTACTGCTAGGTGAACATGGACAGCAGGTGCCTTAAGGAAACACGTCCTAATAATTTCCTCCCGTACCGGGGATCGACCCCCGGACCTCAGCGTGTGGACTGAGTGCGCTAGCAGTCGGGCTAAGGGACACCTTGAATGGTATACAATACCGACTAGATGAAGAATTAGACAAATGTGCAACATCTGGGTATCTTGATTTGTAGACGTTTCGCCCTCCAGTGGCTCTATCTATACAAATTTAACGAAATAATTGGAAGACAGTAGAACTCTATACAAAAGATTAGGTAATCAGTCCCTCAGTCTCAGTCTCTCTCTCTCTCTCTCTCTGTCTCTCTCTCTCTCTCTCTCTCTCTGTCTCTCTCTCTCTCTCTCTCTCTCTCTCTCTCTCTCTCTCTCTCTCTCTCTCTCTCTCTCTCTCTCTCTCTCTCTCTCTCTCTCTCTCTCTCAACCTCCTGGTCAATCAGGGTGTTGGTGTCAGATACTCAGAGACAGACACAGCTCTCACCTGATGGACAAGCGGTAGATACTGCTCTGGCTTCCTCTGTTGAACACTGTCTTAATGAGGGTAAGAATGAAGAGTCACAGTACTGTGACACAAACAGTACACAACTAACACTACTAATAGCGAAGATTGTGTGATAATTATTGTCCACCACCATCACTACTACTACTACCACCACCACCACCACTACCAGCATTACCTTTACCACCTCTACTACTGCTACTATCACTACTACTATCACCAGTATTACCTCTACCACGACTACAACTACTACTACCACTACCAGCATTACCTCTACAACTACTACCACCACTACCAGCATTACCTTTACCACCTCTACTACTGCTACTATCACCAGCACTTACCTCACTACACAACTACTACTACCACTACCAGCATTACCTCTACAACTACTACCACCACCTACCACAGCACCTTACCTTTACCTCTACTGCTACTATCACCAGTATTACCTCTACCACGACTACAACTACTACTACCACTACCAGCATTACCTCTACAACTACTACCACCACTACCAGCATTACCTTTACCACCTCTACTACTGCTACTATCACCAGTATTACCTCTACCACGACTACAACTACTACTACCACTACCAGCATTACCTCCACAACCACTACCACCACTACCAGCATTACCTCTACCACCATTACTACCACTAACATCATTATCTCTACCACTACTTCACTTCTTTCTCTCTTTGTCCTATCCTTGTCTCCCCACTTTTATATACACTGGCTCCCTCACCTACGTATACTAGTGTGACTTGTAAATGGCCCAAGTCGGACCGAAACGTCATTAAAAGCCCGTCTCTCTCTCTCTCCTATGTCCGGGTTATTTATGTATTATTGAATTAAAAGATGTATCTAAATTAGCTTGCCATACCTGGCGTCTACCTGCAGGTTATTATCACTACTACAATCATAAGCGTGATTTCTTTGGTCATCGACCCCCACGGCCCGGTCCTAGACCAGTTTGTTGACATTACGTCATCTAGAGGTGTTTCAGTACATGTTAAATTTGAGGGTTGTACAGTAGACGACCCGAAATTAAATCCGGGTCGGGTAGGGGCGAGCGTAGCTTGGTTAGTATAATTCCTTGAATAATTTAATAAATATTACCTGGAGGTTACCTGGAGGTTATTCCGGGGATCAACGCCCCCGCGGCCCGGTCCATGACCAGGCCTCCCGATGGATCAGGGCCTGATCAACTAGGCTGTTACTGCTGGCCGCACGCAGTCCAACGTACGAGCCACAGCCCGGCTGATCCGGCACTGATTTTAGGTATCTATCCAGCTCTCTCTTGAAGGCAGCCGCCGGGTTTAGTTGCAATTCCCTAATGCTTGATGGGAGGCTGTTGAACAGTCTTGGGCCCTGGACACTTATGGTGTTTTCTCTTAGTGTACAAATGGCGCCCCTACTTTTTATTGGGGGCATTTTGCATCGCCTGCCCAGTCTTTTACTTTCGTAGGGAGTGATTTCTGTGTGCAGATTTGGGACCATTCCTTCCAAGATTTTCCAAGTGTAGATTATGATATATCTCTCCCTCCTGCGTTCCAACGAGTACAAGTCAAGTGCTTCCAAGCGTTCCCAGTAGTTAAGGTGCTTGACAGAACTTATACGTGCAGTAAAGGATCTCTGTACACTCTCTAGATCTGCGATTTCACCTGCTTTGAATGGAGATGTTAATGTACAGCAGTATTCCAGCCTAGAGAGAAGTGATTTGAAAAGGATCATCATGGGCTTGGCATCTCTCGTTTTGAAAGTTCTCATTATCCATCCTATCATTTTCTTTGCACGTGCGATCGTGGCACTGTTGTGATCCTTGAAAGTGAGATCCTCAGACATTACTACTCCCAGGTCCCTTACATTATTTTTCCGCTCTATTGTATGGCCGGAGTCAGTAGTATACTCTGTTCTAGTTATTATCTCCTCCAGTTTTCCATAACGGAGTAGTTGGAATTTGTCCTCATTGAACATCATATTGTTTACCGTCGCCCACTGGAAAACTTTGTTTATATCTTCTTGGAGGTTAAATTTATATTTATTTATATTAATTTATATTTATTGGCAATATAAATTTCATTATAATTTGGTTAGTAGTGTAACTAGGAAGTTCTTTTCACTATTGTCTGTTATTGTTATTATTATTATAAGTTCTGTATTGTTGTCCTCCCTCTACTCTTGACAGGTTTATTCTTTATTTGTTTTGTATGTGTGGAGCGTACGTGGTAGGATGTAACCCACAAGAGTCGACCAATGCGTATATGTATCTACGGGATACATAGATATGTACGTGTGTAGTCATGTGAGTGAGCGGACACACTCGCTTCTGTTGTAAGATTGTGTACACAGACAGCAATGTAAGTTGCTTTTAATTATCAATCAGAGGAGAATCATGAGTTATTTAGGAAGTCAACCACTCCCTGGAGGGATGGTCGTGACTGTGAGTGCTTACACGTTGTGTCCCCTGTGGGAGGGACAAGCACAGCCTTCCCTGTGAGCAGAGAACACAGCCCCAGCCTTCCCCGATGGCAGAGAACACAGCCCAAGCCTTCCCCGAGGGCAGAGAACACAGCCCCAGCCGTCCCTGCGGGCAGGAAACACAACTCCAGCCGTCCTGTGGGCAGCCAACAAGCACATCCTTCTCTATCTGGAGTTTATCTGGAGAGAGTTCCGGGGGTCAACGCCCCCGCGGCCCGGTCTGTGACCAGGCCTCCTTAGGTCAGTGTCCCAGGATGCGACCCACACCAGTCCACTAACACCCAGGTACCCATTTTACTGATGGGGAACATAGACAGCAGGTGGAAAGAAACACGTCCAATGTTTCTACTCTGACTGGGAATCGAACCCAGGCCCTCACCGTGTGAAGCGAGAGCGTTAACCACCAGGCCACCAGAGCCCACCAGAGAACACAACCCTAGCCTTTCCTGTGGGCAGGGACAACTAGCACAGCCTGCCCTGTGGGCAAGCAACAAGCACAGTCTTCCCTGTGGGCAGGGACCACAAGCACAGCCTGCCCTGTGGGCAAGCAATAAGCACAGCCTGCCCTGTGGGCAAGCAACAAGCACAGTCTTCCCTGTGGACATGGAACACAACCCCAGCAGCTCTACTATCTCCGGGTGTAGTAATCACTTGGTTGCCTCTCCTTATGAAAGCGTCCACTCATCCAGCCTAATCCAATGTAAACTTTTGCTAGGGGCGCAAGACGCGTATTAAAACTCTCCAGATAACACCATGGGTCTTCATAGGTTTGTTTGTCACTACTAGACGCTATGGAGACTCGATGTTCCTTTACATTCAACTGCTACGAACGGAAAGTCGTTTTTACACGTTGTACCTTAAGGGGCATGTCAGTTCCCGTTTTCTAATATTGTTTTTCCACTATAATCTACCTTGTTCATAATTATCACATTTGTCTGTTGTGGTAAGGTGAAGTTCAGGATCTTGACTTAATTCATGGTATAACTTAACAAGTCTTGGAGGACACTTGTGTTGTAGATGTCTGAGCTGAGGACACTTGTGTTGTAGATGTCTGAGCTGAGGACAGTTGTGTTGTAGATGTCTGAGCTGAGGACACTTGTGTTGTAGATGTCTGAGCTGAGGACACTTGTGTTGTAGATGTCTGAGCTGAGGACACTTGTGTTGTAGATGTCTGAGCTGAGGACACTTGTGTTGTAGAGGTCTGAGCTGAGGACACTTGTGTTGTAGAGGTCTGAGCTGAGGACAGTTGTGTTGTAGATGTCTGAGCTGAGGACACTTGTGTTGTAGATGTCTGAGCTGAGGACACTTGTGTTGTAGATGTCTGAGCTGAGGACACTTGTGTTGTAGAGGTCTGAGCTGAGGACAGTTGTGTTGTAGATGTGTGAGCTGAGGACACTTGTGTTGTAGAGGTCTGAGCTGAGGACAGTTGTGTTGTAGATGTCTGAGCTGAGGACACTTGTGTTGTAGAGGTCTGAGCTGAGGACAGTTGTGTTGTAGATGTCTGAGCTGAGGACAGTTGTGTTGTAGATGTGTGAGCTGAGGACAGTTGTGTTGTAGATGTCTGAGCTGAGGACAGTTGTGTTGTAGATGTCTGAGCTGAGGACAGTTGTGTTGTAGATGTCTGAGCTGAGGACAGTTGTGTTGTAGATGTCTGAGCTGAGGACAGTTGTGTTGTAGATGTGTGAGCTGAGGACAGTTGTGTTGTAGATGTGTGAGCTGAGGACAGTTGTGTTGTAGATGTGTGAGCTGAGGACAGTTGTGTTGTAGATGTCTGAGCTGAGGACAGTTGTGTTGTAGATGTGTGAGCTGAGGACAGTTGTGTTGTAGATGTCTGAGCTGAGGACAGTTGTGTTGTAGATGTCTGAGCTGAGGACAGTTGTGTTGTAGATGTGTGAGCTGAGGACAGTTGTGTTGTAGATGTCTGAGCTGAGGACAGTTGTGTTGTAGATGTGTGAGCTGAGGACAGTTGTGTTGTAGATGTCTGAGCTGAGGACAGTTGTGTTGTAGAGGTCTGAGCTGAGGACAGTTGTGTTGTAGAGGTGTGAGCTGAGGACAGTTGTGTTGTAGAGGTCTGAGCTGAGGACAGTTGTGTTGTAGAGGTCTGAGCTGAGGACAGTTGTGTTGTAGATGTCTGAGCTGAGGACAGTTGTGTTGTAGAGGTGTGAGCTGAGGACAGTTGTGTTGTAGAGGTCTGAGCTGAGGACAGTTGTGTTGTAGAGGTCTGAGCTGAGGACAGTTGTGTTGTAGAGGTCTGAGCTGAGGACAGTTGTGTTGTAGAGGTCTGAGCTGAGGACAGTTGTGTTGTAGAGGTCTGAGCTGAGGACAGTTGTGTTGTAGAGGTCTGAGCTGAGAACAGTTGTGTTGTAGAGGTCTGAGCTGAGAACAGTTGTGTTGTAGAGGTCTGAGCTGAGAACAGTTGTGTTGTAGAGGTCTGAGCTGAGGACAGTTGTGTTGAGGTCTGAGCTGAGGACAGTTGTGTTGTAGAGGTCTGAGCTGAGGACAGTTGTGTTGTAGAGGTCTGAGCTGAGGACAGTTGTGTTGTAGAGGTCTGAGCTGAGGACAGTTGTGTTGTAGAGGTCTGAGCTGAGGACAGTTGTGTTGTAGATGTGTGAGCTGAGGACAGTTGTGTTGTAGAGGTCTGAGCTGAGGACAGTTGTGTTGTAGAGGTCTGAGCTGAGGACAGTTGTGTTGTAGAGGTCTGAGCTGAGGACAGTTGTGTTGTAGAGGTCTGAGCTGAGGACAGTTGTGTTGTAGAGGTCTGAGCTGAGAACAGTTGTGTTGTAGAGGTCTGAGCTGAGGACAGTTGTGTTGTAGAAGTCTGAGCTGAGGACAGTTGTGTTGTAGAGGTGTGAGCTGAGGACAGTTGTGTTGTAGAGGTCTGAGCTGAGGACAGTTGTGTTGTAGAGGTGTGAGCTGAGGACAGTTGTGTTGTAGAGGTCTGAGCTGAGGACAGTTGTGTTGTAGAGGTGTGAGCTGAGGACAGTTGTGTTGTAGAGGTCTGAGCTGAGAACAGTTGTGTTGTAGAGGTCTGAGCTGAGGACAGTTGTGTTGTAGAGGTCTGAGCTGAGGACAGTTGTGTTGTAGAGGTGTGAGCTGAGGACAGTTGTGTTGTAGAGGTCTGAGCTGAGGACAGTTGTGTTGTAGAGGTCTGAGCTGAGGACAATTGTGTTGTAGAGGTCTGAACTCAGCTCACACCTCTACAACATCGTCCTCCAAGATCTGTTAAGTTACACCATGAATTAAGTCAAGATCCTGGACTTCACCTTATGAAACAAAGTAAATGGGATAATAATTATGAACAAGGTAGATTATAGTGGAAAAATAAACATGATATTAGGAGACGGGGGAACTCAGGCGTCTCTTAGGCAGGAAGGGTGTTTGGGGCTCATGCTATAATATCCTGGAGACGGGGGAACTCAGGCGCCTCTTAGGCAGGAAGGGTGTTTGGGACTCATGCTATAATATCCTGGAGACGGGGGAACTCAGGCGTCTCTTAGGCAGGAAGGGTGTTTGGGACTCATGCTATAATATCCTGGAGACGGGGGAACTCAGGCGCCTCTTAGGCAGGAAGGGTGTTTGGGACTCATGCTATAATATCCTGGAGACGGGGGAACTCAGGCGTCTCTTAGGCAGGAAGGGTGTTTGGGGCTCATGCTATAATATCCTGGAGACGGGGGAACTCAGGCGCCTCTTAGGCAGGAAGGGTGTTTGGGACTCATGCTATAATATCCTGGAGACGGGGGAACTCAGGCGTCTCTTAGGCAGGAAGGGTGTTTGGGGCTCATGCTATAATATCCTGGAGACGGGGGAACTCAGGCGCCTCTTAGGCAGGAAGGGTGTTTGGGACTCATGCTATAATATCCTGGAGACGGGGGAACTCAGGCGTCTCTTAGGCAGGAAGGGTGTTTGGGACTCATGCTATAATATCCTGGAGACGGGGGAACTCAGGCGCCTCTTAGGCAGGAAGGGTGTTTGGGACTCATGCTATAATATCCTGGAGACGGGGGAACTCAGGCGTCTCTTAGGCAGGAAGGGTGTTTGGGGCTCATGCTATAATATCCTGGAGACGGGGGAACTCAGGCGCCTCTTAGGCAGGAAGGGTGTTTGGGACTCATGCTATAATATCCTGGAGACGGGGGAACTCAGGCGTCTCTTAGGCAGGAAGGGTGTTTGGGGCTCATGCTATAATATCCTGGAGACGGGGGAACTCAGGCGCCTCTTAGGCAGGAAGGGTGTTTGGGGCTCATGCTATAATATCCTGGAGACGGGGGAACTCAGGCGTCTCTTAGGCAGGAAGGGTGTTTGGGGCTCATGCTATAATATCCTGGAGACGGGGGAACTCAGGCGTCTCTTAGGCAGGAAGGGTGTTTGGGGCTCATGCTATAATATCCTGGAGACGGGGGAACTCAGGCGTCTCTTAGGCAGGAAGGGTGTTTGGGACTCATGCTATAATATCCTGGAGACGGGGGAACTCAGGCGTCTCTTAGGCAGGAAGGGTGTTTGGGGCTCATGCTATAATATCCTGGAGACGGGGGAACTCAGGCGCCTCTTAGGCAGGAAGGGTGTTTGGGACTCATGCTATAATATCCTGGAGACGGGGGAACTCAGGCGTCTCTTAGGCAGGAAGGGTGTTTGGGGCTCATGCTATAATATCCTGGAGACGGGGGAACTCAGGCGTCTCTTAGGCAGGAAGGGTGTTTGGGGCTCATGCTATAATATCCTGGAGACGGGGGAACTCAGGCGCCTCTTAGGCAGGAAGGGTGTTTGGGGCTCATGCTATAATATCCTGGAGACGGGGGAACTCAGGCGCCTCTTAGGCAGGAAGGGTGTTTGGGACTCATGCTATAATATCCTGGAGACGGGGGAACTCAGGCGCCTCTTAGGCAGGAAGGGTGTTTGGGACTCATGCTATAATATCCTGGAGACGGGGGAACTCAGGCGCCTCTTAGGCAGGAAGGGTGTTTGGGACTCATGCTATAATATCCTGGAGACGGGGGAACTCAGGCGTCTCTTAGGCAGGAAGGGTGTTTGGGACTCATGCTATAATATCCTGGAGACGGGGGAACTCAGGCGCCTCTTAGGCAGGAAGGGTGTTTGGGGCTCATGCTATAATATCCTGGAGACGGGGGAACTCAGGCGCCTCTTAGGCAGGAAGGGTGTTTGGGGCTCATGCTATAATATCCTGGAGACGGGGGAACTCAGGCGCCTCTTAGGCAGGAAGGGTGTTTGGGGCTCATGCTATAATATCCTGGAGACGGGGGAACTCAGGCGCCTCTTAGGCAGGAAGGGTGTTTGGGGCTCATACTATAATATCCTGGAGACGGGGGAACTCAGGCGCCTCTTAGGCAGGAAGGGTGTTTGGGGCTCATGCTATAATATCCTGGAGACGGGGGAACTCAGGCGTCTCTTAGGCAGGAAGGGTGTTTGGGGCTCATGCTATAATATCCTGGAGACGGGGGAACTCAGGCGCCTCTTAGGCAGGAAGGGTGTTTGGGGCTCATGCTATAATATCCTGGAGACGGGGGAACTCAGGCGCCTCTTAGGCAGGAAGGGTGTTTGGGGCTCATGCTATAATATCCTGGAGACGGGGGAACTCAGGCGTCTCTTAGGCAGGAAGGGTGTTTGGGGCTCATGCTATAATATCCTGGAGACGGGGGAACTCAGGCGCCTCTTAGGCAGGAAGGGTGTTTGGGGCTCATGCTATAATATCCTGGAGACGGGGGAACTCAGGCGTCTCTTAGGCAGGAAGGGTGTTTGGGGCTCATGCTATAATATCCTGGAGACGGGGGAACTCAGGCGCCTCTTAGGCAGGAAGGGTGTTTGGGACTCATGCTATAATATCCTGGAGACGGGGGAACTCAGGCGTCTCTTAGGCAGGAAGGGTGTTTGGGGCTCATGCTATAATATCCTGGAGACGGGGGAACTCAGGCGTCTCTTAGGCAGGAAGGGTGTTTGGGGCTCATGCTATAATATCCTGGAGACGGGGGAACTCAGGCGTCTCTTAGGCAGGAAGGGTGTTTGGGGCTCATGCTATAATATCCTGGAGACGGGGGAACTCAGGCGCCTCTTAGGCAGGAAGGGTGTTTGGGGCTCATGCTATAATATCCTGGAGACGGGGGAACTCAGGCGTCTCTTAGGCAGGAAGGGTGTTTGGGGCTCATGCTATAATATCCTGGAGACGGGGGAACTCAGGCGCCTCTTAGGCAGGAAGGGTGTTTGGGGCTCATGCTATAATATCCTGGAGACGGGGGAACTCAGGCGCCTCTTAGGCAGGAAGGGTGTTTGGGACTCATGCTATAATATCCTGGAGACGGGGGAACTCAGGCGCCTCTTAGGCAGGAAGGGTGTTTGGGACTCATGCTATAATATCCTGGAGACGGGGGAACTCAGGCGCCTCTTAGGCAGGAAGGGTGTTTGGGACTCATGCTATAGTATTCTGACTCACGAAGTCGTAATAACAAGATTGACTTGTGAGTTTCAGGACTCGGTTGAAAAAGACAGGTGAGTAAACACTAGGGCATATTGGAAAACGTTTCGGTCCTGGGACCTTAATCACGGAAGTGATAACTTCCTCAGGGACTGATTACCTCATTCGGCAGCCACTGACTGGCGAAACGTTTCCTCACTAAAGGTTCTCAAGTTTTTCATTCGTCGAGAATCTAATGTGTTTCATGAACAAGATGACAGAGGCCTTTAATAATAATAATAATAATAATAATAATAATAATAATAATAATAATAATTATTTCCACATGTACAAGGTATACAAGTACAAGGTATACCAGTACATGTACAAGGTATACAAGTGCAAGGTATACCAGTACATGTACAAGGTATACAAGTACAAGGTATACCAGTACATGTACAAGGTATACAAGTACAAGGTATACCAGTACATGTACAAGGTATACAAGTACAAGGTATACCAGTACATGTACAAGGTATACATGTACAAGGTATACCAGTACATGTACAAGGTATACATGTACAAGGTATACCAGTACATGTACAAGGTATACAGACCATAGCTGACATCAGTGACATACTACTATATAGAAAGTCACTTGTTATGCTGAGCATTTCCCGCAAATTAGGTCAGTTTTGTCCCAGGATGCGACCCACACCAGTCCACTAACACCCAGGATGCCACCCACACCAGTCCACTAACACCCAGGATGCGGCCCACACCAGTCCACTAACACCCAGGATGCGACCCACACCAGTCCACTAACACCCAGGATGCGACCCACACCAGTCCACTAACACCCAGGATGCGACCCACACCAGTCCACTAACACCCAGGATGCGGCCCACACCAGTCCACTAACACCCAGGATGCGACCCACACCAGTCCACTAACACCCAGGATGCGACCCACACCAGTCCACTAACACCCAGGATGCGACCCACACCAGTCCACTAACACCCAGGATGTGACCCACACCAGTCCACTAACACCCAGGATGTGACCCACACCAGTCCACTAACACCCAGGATGCGACCCACACCAGTCCACTAACACCCAGGATGCGACCCACACCAGTCCACTAACACCCAGGATGCGACCCACACCAGTCCACTAACACCCAGGATGCGACCCACACCAGTCCACTAACACCCAGGATGCGACCCACACCAGTCCACTAACACCCAGGATGCGACCCACACCAGTCCACTAACACCCAGGATGCGACCCACACCAGTCCACTAACACTCAGGTACCTATTTACTGCTAGGTGAAGATGTACAGCAGGTGTCTTAAGGAAACACGTCCTAATGTTTCCACCCGTACCGGAGATCGAACCACGGATCTCAGTGTATGAGCTAAATGCGCTACCAGCCGAGCTACGGGACACCGTTGACCAGCGTACTCCCTAATAGTTCTTTAATTCTGTCTGAGGTCTGGTCTGAGACCGGGTGGGGAAGATGATCCTCAGAAACACTGATAAAGTGCCATGGAGAACGAGTGGGTACAATAATCAGGGGCACTACTGGTACAGTGAGAGAACTCTGTATCAACATCCGTGGTCCAAGACTCGACCTGCTGCCAGGGAAATCAGAAATATTACAACAGTGAAGATGAATAAATGGTTGATAAATAAGAGACTTATACAATATTTGGGTATCTATATTGTGGAAACGTTTCGCCACGCAGTGGCTTCATCAGTCTAATGCAGAGAAAGGTGGAAAGAGGAGGAGTTTGAGGTAATCAGTCCCTCAACTTGGAGTCATGAAGATACTTACATGTTGCACAAGTTTCTTATTGACTGATCGGATTGTGATGGCTACTTGGGGTCTGCGGGCTGCTAGCACAAACAGCCTAGTTGACAAAATATAAGAACGGAGGAACACTACAGCAGACCTGGCCCGTACTAGGCAAGCCTTTCTCAAACCCACAACCTATATTATATCTAGAGAGTGTTTCGGGGGTCAACGCCCCCGCGGCCCAGTTCTTGGCCAGGCCTCGCGGTGGATCAGGGCCTGATCAACCAGGCTGTTACTGTTGGCCGCAAGCAGTCCATCGTACGAAACACAGCCTGGCTGATTGGGTACTGAATAAGTATCTGTCCAGCTCCCTCTTAAAAGCAGCCAGGGGTCTATTGGTAATTCTCCTTATGCATGGTGGGAGGCTGTTGAACAGTCTTGGGCCCCTGACACTTATTGTGTTTTCTCTTAATGTACTCACATTTACCCAAAACGATCAATAAAAAAGTTGCCAGGGTAGAAGATGCAGGATCTTGTAGGGGCTTGCAGTGTCTTGCAGGATCTTGTAGGGGCTTGCAGGATCTTGCAGTGTCTTGCAGGATCTTGCAGTGTCTTGCAGGATCTTGTAGGGGCTTGCAGTGTCTTGCAGGATCTTGCAGTGTCTTGCAGGATCTTGTAGGGGCTTGCAGTGTCTTGCAGGATCTTGCAGTGTCTTGCAGGATCTTGCAGTGTCTTGCAGGATCTTGCATCTTTTCCGAGGATACAGTTAACGTAACCTGGGTGAAGCTTGTATCTAGTTTACTTACATCTAGGTACAGGGATTATCGTTCCCAAACTAGATCTGGTTGATGACCTGATCAGTCAGGCTGTCAGTGTTAGCAACACGCAGTCCTGGACGCATCCTGTAGCGGGAGCGAGAGTCTTGTATCTCCTCGACGTATCCTGGTCTCTCATCAGATACCATTCACAATCCTGTGGTTCATTCCTACCACTTGTGGCCCTTATTGTGTTACCCTGACTTGTCCCTAGCAACACCCTCACTCTCCCCTAACTTAGTATTGTTGTGGCCCTTACTGTGTTACCCTGACTTGTCAGTAGCAACACCCTCACTCTCCCCTAACTTAGTATTGTTGTGGCCCTTGCTGTGTTACCCTGACTTGTCCCTAGCAACACCCTCACTCTCCCCTAACTTAGCATTGTTGTGACCCTTACTATGTTACCCTGACTTGTCCCTAGCAACACCCTCACTTTCCCCGAACTTAGCATTGTTGTCGCGGTTTGCACCAACAGCCTAGTCAGTCAGACCAGCAGCCGGGAGGCCTTGTCTAATACCCTGCCCTAGAAGCATTTACCTTTGAAATCGTCTACTGGTCGGCTGCAGGTCACCCTTACCATCGTGTCTGTAGACTCGAATATTGGTGTACACTACCAGCTTCTGTTAAGAGATATGGGAGAAAGTGCAGTATAAACCCAGTAAGGAGCAAGGGTGCGGTGGGCACAATAAGGGAGCACTGTATCAACATCCTGGGTCACAGATTATTCAACATCTTACCAGAAGATATCAGAAACACTGCTGGAACAAGTGTTGAAGCCTTCAAGAGCAAACTGGACAAGTATCTTCACCAGGTGCCAGATCAACCAGGCTGTGATGGATGTGTGGGGCAGTAAACCTCCAGCAGCAACAGTCTAGTTGACCAAGCAAGCACCAGACTAGCCTGACCCATGGCCGGGCTCCGATAATGTCAGCATAGTTGCTGATCCCCCTTGCTGACAATAGTAGTGAAACTCGCGAAGCTGTTCAAAGGTATATCAAAGGTGAGGTGGCATAGCCGGGTTCCAGAGTTAGTGTTAGCGACCATATGAAAAAAAAAGGCACCATGATACGTACCCAAAAATTCTAAATTCATTATACATTGTTATTTTGTCTCTAAAATCAAAACACAATATAAAAATGTACAATATGTTTATAAATCTCAAAATATAATCAAAATACATGTGTTATTTACATATTTTGATTTTAAACGTAAAACGAAAAAACGAAACAATGTGGAAGATACATGAAGTAGCTACAATAGCATCTTCTATCTCGGCTACATTCTACATTATTATAGTCTATCTCAGTAGTTAATTCTTGTGTTCCTCCTTTCTTATAGTGTTCCTCCTTTCTTATGTTCTTGGGTAGCATTGAAAATTGGGTTGGTCAAATGTTTGTTAGTGGGATGAATTGTAAAGGACCTGCCTAGTATGGGCCAACAGGCCTGCTGCAGTGTTCCTCCTTTCTTATGTTCTTATGAAGACCAGAGATAACCCAGTCTATCCTCGACTATTATGGAACCCAGGTAGCACTTTGTGTTCGAGCTGATAAAGGATCGTTCCATAGCTGATTATTTGTTTTGTGACTGATCGCGGGTTTTATCCCCACCCGTGGTATGGTTTAGTTATTGATAAGATCAGAAAAATGTGTTACTATGTGGGTAAGTTGGGATTAATGGAACACGTGTCACAAGTGAACCGAAGAGTTTAAAATTTTTTGAATAGATGCCACTTTTGAAGAAATGTGATGAGGCAGAGAATTCGCTTCCCGTGCGATCTCTCTCTAGCTACACCACAAGTATATCACTCCATACTGAGGCATCATGCGTGATAAACATAAATCTTTTACGTAGCTATACAAGAAACAGTTAAGGCTCCATGAATGAACAGTCACACCTGTAACTGAACAAACCTTCGACAGAGAGAGAGAGTTTCGCTCTCGTTTGAGCAGAACGTTCTACCATGTGTCTTATTTTCACTCGTGCAGCATGCCCTTCAACCAGTAAAGGTATCAGTACGTAACCTGAAGATAATCCACTGTTAAACTGGTCCAGTCAGGGGCTTCGTATGTGCTAGATATGAGAGAGAAAATAGTTTACGTATATCAGAAACACCAGAAGCCCCAGTACGACAACTTACGGTACCTCATTCGTTAACTACCTCCATTGAGAGGTCGTGTATAAGAAACAAGCTCCGGTATGGAACCTCACAATACCTCGTTAACCTCATCCATTGAGAGGCTGTATGCTCGCTAGAGAGGAAACACAGAGGTGTGTTGCTGATCTGCAGTATATCACAGGGTCATTGTGTTGTTGATCTGCAGTGTATCACAGACTGGAGGTTACTGTGTGATTGTTAAGTGTATCACAGACTGGATGTCACTGTGTGATTGTTAAGTGTATCACAGACTGGATGTCACTGTGTGATTGTTAAGTGTATCACAGACTGGATGTCACTGTGTGATTGTTAAGTGTATCACAGACTGGATGTCACTGTGTGATTGTTAAGTGTATCACAGACTGGATGTCACTGTGTGATTGTTAAGTGTATCACAGACTGGATGTCACTGTGTGATTGTTAAGTGTATCACAGGCTGGAGGTTACTGTGTGATTGTTAAGTGTATCACAGACTGGATGTCACTGTGTGATTGTTAAGTGTATCACAGACTGGATGTCACTGTGTGATTGTTAAGTGTATCACAGACTGGATGTCACTGTGTGATTGTTAAGTGTATCACAGACTGGAGGTTACTGTGTGATTGTTAAGTGTATCACAGACTGGATGTCACTGTGTGATTGTTAAGTGTATCACAGACTGGATGTCACTGTGTGATTGTTAAGTGTATCACAGACTGGATGTCACTGTGTGATTGTTAAGTGTATCATAGACTGGATGTCACTGTGTGATTGTTAAGTGTATCACAGACTGGATGTCACTGTGTGATTGTTAAGTGTATCACAGACTGGATGTCACTGTGTGATTGTTAAGTGTATCACAGACTGGATGTCACTGTGTGATTGTTAAGTGTATCACAGACTGGATGTCACTGTGTGATTGTTAAGTGTATCACAGACTGGATGTCACTGTGTGATTGTTAAGTGTATCACAGACTGGATGTCACTGTGTGATTGTTAAGTGTATCACAGACTGGATGTCACTGTGTGATTGTTAAGTGTATCACAGACTGGAGGTCACTGTGTGATTGTTAAGTGTATCACAGACTGGATGTCACTGTGTGATTGTTAAGTGTATCACAGACTGGATGTCACTGTGTGATTGTTAAGTGTATCACAGACTGGATGTCACTGTGTGATTGTTAAGTGTATCACAGACTGGATGTCACTGTGTGATTGTTAAGTGTATCACAGACTGGAGGTTACTGTGTGATTGTTAAGTGTATCACAGACTGGAGGTTACTGTGTGATTGTTAAGTGTATCACAGACTGGATGTCACTGTGTGATTGTTAAGTGTATCACAGACTGGAGGTTACTGTGTGATTGTTAAGTGTATCACAGACTGGATGTCACTGTGTGATTGTTAAGTGTATCACAGACTGGATGTCACTGTGTGATTGTTAAGTGTATCACAGACTGGATGTCACTGTGTGATTGTTAAGTGTATCACAGACTGGATGTCACTGTGTGATTGTTAAGTGTATCACAGACTGGATGTCACTGTGTGATTGTTAAGTGTATCACAGACTGGATGTCACTGTGTGATTGTTAAGTGTATCACAGACTGGAGGTTACTGTGTGATTGTTAAGTGTATCACAGACTGGAGGTTACTGTGTGATTGTTAAGTGTATCACAGACTGGATGTCACTGTGTGATTGTTAAGTGTATCACAGACTGGAGGTTACTGTGTGATTGTTAAGTGTATCACAGACTGGAGGTTACTGTGTGATTATTAAGTGTATCACAGACTGGATGTCACAGTGATGGTTAAGTGTATCACAGACTGGATGTCACAGTGATGGTTAAGTGTATCACAGACTGGATGTCACTGTGATTGTTAAGTGTACCACAGACTGGATGTCTGTGATTGTTAAGTGTATCATAGACTGGATGTCACTGTGTGATTGTTAAGTGTATCACAGACTGGATGTCACTGTGTGATTGTTAAGTGTATCACAGACTGGATGTCACTGTGTGATTGTTAAGTGTATCACAGACTGGATGTCACTGTGTGATTGTTAAGTGTATCACAGACTGGATGTCACTGTGTGATTGTTAAGTGTATCACAGACTGGATGTCACTGTGTGATTGTTAAGTGTATCACAGACTGGATGTCACTGTGTGATTGTTAAGTGTATCACAGACTGGATGTCACTGTGTGATTGTTAAGTGTATCACAGACTGGATGTCACTGTGTGATTGTTAAATGTATCACAGACTGGATGTCACTGTGTGATTGTTAAATGTATCACAGACTGGATTTCACTGTGTGATTGTTAAATGTATCACAGACTGGATTTCACTGTGTGATTGTTAAGTGTATCACAGACTGGATGTCACTGTGTGATTGTTAAGTGTATCACAGACTGGATGTCACTGTGTGATTGTTAAATGTATCACAGACTGGATTTCACTGTGTGATTGTTAAATGTATCACAGACTGGATTTCACTGTGTGATTGTTAAGTGTATCACAGACTGGATGTCACTGTGTGATTGTTAAGTGTATCACAGACTGGATGTCACTGTGTGATTGTTAAGTGTATCACAGGCTGGATTTCACTGTGTGATTGTAAGAGGTGGAGGACGTACAATCAGTGGTGCAGTTAAGACCGTACTTTGGACTAGAGTGACTCTATTAATGCATAATATAGATAACATGTGGTACTTAAATGGTAGATGTAGGGGTGGATATGCCTTTGAGTTTCGAGATTTTCTACTCTGGGAGCCCGGCCATAGGCCAGGCTCGTCTAGTGCATGCCTGGTCATCCAAGTTGTTGTTGCTGGTGGTCCGTTGAACCACATATCCATCACAGCACTGCCCTCTTGAGGGAGGAGAGCGGGGTAGTTTTAAGGCCAGCGGTAGTTTTGTAGTTAACCTGTGCTTGTCACTTGTAGAAGGGTTGGTATGTACACTTAACACATTCATTCTCTCTCTCTCTCTCTCTCTCTCTCTCTCTCTCTCTCTCTCTCTCTCTCTCTCTCTCTCTCTCTCTCTCTCTCTCTCTCTCTCTCTCTCTCTCTCTCTCTGTCTCTCTCTCTGTCTCTCTCTCTGTCTCTCTCTCTGTCTCTCTCTCTGTCTCTCTCTCTGTCTCTCTCTCTGTCTCTCTCTCTGTCTCTCTCTCTGTCTCTCTCTCTGTCTCTCTCTCTGTCTCTCTCTCTCTCTCTCTCTCTCTCTCTGTCTCTCTCTCTCTCTCTCTCTCTCTCTCTCTCTCTCCTCTCCTCTCTCTCTCTCCTCTCCTCTCTCTCTCTCTCGCGCTCTCTCTCTCTCTCTCTCTCTCCTGACTTTCACGCTGGCTATATTGTTCTCTTGTTAAGTTTTGTAGTCCTGTGAGTCGCTAGCACCAACAGCTTACTTTACCAAGCAGACATATATAAAGTGAGATATAACTGAGCAGTAGCTCCTTGTGGCTCCTGAATATACCTGGAATATCTTAAGGATGTTCATATATTCCTTGTTATGAGGCATCATGCTGGGGCAGTAGCATGTTGCTTGGCCAGCTTGCAACATTGTGCAGCACACGCACTGGAGTGTGTGTGTGTGTGTGTGTGTGTGTGTGTGTGTGTGTGTGTGTGTGTGGTGCCTGCATACGATCATCAGCGTGTACGCTCATGTGTGTGTATGCGCACGCACAGGTGTGTACTCGCACGCAATATATAATCAGGGGGGAACAGCTTGGAGGTAGAGACGCAGGTAAACCCGCGCTCCTCTTAGGATACACTTTCTTAGTCTCGTAGACTTAAGATCTCTGGTCAGTCTTACAGAGCAACTATTTGCACTTAGTATATAGAAGATAGAAGGTTGGTTTAGAAAGACACGTAAACATTAGCATATATTTATTAAGAAAGTCTCCGTCTTGGGACCTCCATGACTTCTAATATACATACCTGGAGGTTACCTGGAGGTTATTCCGGGGATCAACGCCCCCGCGGCCCGGTCCATGACCAGGCCTCCCGATGGATCAGGGCCTAATATCGACATTATTTACCTGGAGAGAGTTCCGGAGGTCAACGCCCCCGCTGCCCGGTCTGTGACCAGGCCTCCTGGTGGACCAGACCCTGATCAACCAGGCTGTTACTGCTGGCTGCACGCACTCCAACGTACGAGCCACAGCCCGGCTGGTCAGGTACCGACTTTAGGTGCTTGTCCAGTACCAGTACATGTACAAGGTATACATGTACAAGGTATACATGTACAAGGTATACATGTACAAGGTATACATGTACAAGGTATACAAGTACAAGGTATACCAGTACATGTACAAGGTATACAGACCATAGCTGACATCAGTGACATACTACTATATAGAAAGTCACTTGTTATGTTGAGCATTTCCCGCAAATTAAGTCAGTTTTGTCCCAGGATGCGACCCACACCAGTCCACTAACACCCAGGATGCGACCAGGTAGGACAGGTAGACTGTGATGCTGTACATAAGTGGTATAACAATGTCTGTAAGGTGAAGAATCAAGATGGAGCTGGACAGATACTTAGTGCCGGATCAGCCGGGCTGTGGGTCGTACGTTGGACTACGTGTAGCCAGCAGTAACAACCTCGTCGATCAGACCCTGATACACCAGGAGGCCTGTTGTATCAGGGCCTGATTCAAGAACATAATTGGAAGACAGTAGAACTATGTACGAAAGATTACCTACTGGTCCATACTTGGTAAGTCCTCCTCGAATTCAGCGCAGCAACAACGATTATTCTATTGAGTTAAGAATTCAAGGATGTTTAACGAGGAGTTGCATACCTTAAGCCTAGCCTGTCCTCGAGTATGCTGCGCCAGCATGGAACCCGCACCTGTTAAGCATACGAAAGAACTCTGGACGTGTACATGCCATGGGGTCAGACCCCCGTAGCTCGATCAGCTCACACAATGAGGTCCGTGGTTCGATCCCCGGTACGCGTGGTAAACATTAGGACGTGTTTCTTTAAGACACCTGCTGTACATGTTCACCTAGCAGTAAAATAGGTACCTGGGTGTTAGTGGACTGGTGTGGGTCGCATCCTGGAGACAAAACTGACCTAATTTGAGGGAAATGCTCAGCATAACAAGTGACTTTCTGACACTTATGCAACATATGGGAATCTTTATTTAGGAAACGTTTCGCCACACAGTGGCTTCATCAGTCCAATACAAAGCAGAAGGTGTAAGGAGAGGAGGAGTATGAGGTAATCAGTCCCTCAACCTGGAGTCGATGTGTTCAGTCCATCAATCTTGTAGAATGTCATACTCCTCCTCTCCTTACACCTTCTGCTTTGTATAGACTGATGAAGTCACTGTGTGGCGAAACGTTTCCTGAATAAAGATTCCCATATGTTGCATAAGTGTCTCAATCTTCAACTTGTCGGTTTTCCAAACCATTCATCACAAGTGACTTTCTATATAGTAGTATATCACTGATGTCAGCTATGGTCTGTATACCTTGTACATGTACTGGTATACCTTGTACATGTATACCTTGTGTATGTATACCTTGTACATGTATACCTTGTATATGTATACCTTGTACATGTACTGGTAAATAAAGATATTATTATTATAAAAAAAATGGTTATAAATGACCATAATTTTTAAAGGGGTGGACCGGTAAGCCAGCGGAAGGCCTCGGTCAGATAACCAAAAGCTCCAAAGGCGGGTCATCATCTGACTAAGACCCGCGTCAGGAAACATTTGTCCTGTTTCCTGACGAACCTTACCTAACCTGACCTAACCTAACCTAACCTAACCTAACCTAACCTAACCTAACCTAACCTAACCTAACCTAACCGAACCTTACCTAACCTAACCTATTATTATTATATGTTTGGGATAGGATGATAGGAAGGAGAGAGGATGGTTGGGTGGGACTGAAGACTGGAGGGGGGGATGGAGGATGGGGGACGGTAAGGGTAGGGAAGGATAGTAAGGGAAGGGATGGACACAGATGGCTACTAAAGACGTACATGAACCACAAGGAGTCTTTGTTGTCTGTTCATGGTTTCTGGGGGGGAGGGGGGGGGTCATCGCCACAGCGACCTGGTTCCAGACTAGGCTTAGTTGATCACCTGATACGCAAGAATCTTCATGTTAGAAACAATGTAAATACCACTGTTGTCGTGACAAGGAAATACCTGATGCAACTTGTCAAGCTCTCTGGAAGGCACCAACTTTACCCTTGGAAACTTTTAATATATATATATGTGTGTGTGTGTGTGTATAATATATATATATATATATATATATATATATATATATATATATATATATATATATATATATATATATATATATATATATATGTCGTGCCGAATATGTAAAACTGGTCAATTAGCAAGAACTCATTTAAAATTAAGTCCTTCCTGAAATTTTCTCTTATACGTTTAAAAATATATTTTTTTATTAATGTTAATGTAAAAAAATTTAATTTTGCACCAAAAGAATCTTAGAAAACTTACCTAACCTTATTATAACAAGCGCAATATATTTTAGCCTAACCCAATTAAATATATTTTAGATTTGTTTACAATAATTTAATACTAAACAAACACAGTGAAATATATTTTTTTCGTTAGGTTCAGAATGATTTTGGCGAAATTATTACATACACAAATTTTCGCTTGTCCTATATGGCAAGATGAGCGTTGCTATTTAAGCCAAGATGGCAAGTTCTGCCTATTCGGCACGACATATATATGCAAAACAACCACTGTGAAAGAATAGTGAAATTCCAAGCGCTTTCGCGACTTCTCACATTATCAAGGAACTATAAAAATACGGGTATCGTCACGCGTCAGGTGTTGCTTTGTTGTGGGATGTGATGGTGAGGTGTAGTCTTGGCCCTTTATATGCCTTGGATGTATTGTTTTTATAGTTCCTTGATAATTTGAGAAGTAACGAAAGCGCTTGGAATTTCACTTCTTTCACAGTGGTTGTTTTGCATATTCTGATATCACCTGTTTACTGTGATCTTATTGTATATATATATGTGTGTGTGGTGTGTGTGCGCGCGTGTGTGTGTGATGTTGAACACTAGTAAACTTATGGAGAGAAGTGAAAAAAGGTGTAGAGGAAGAGAGATGAGAAGGAAGAAGAGGGGGAGGAGGAATATGAGGGGTGAAGTCTAGCTGTTGCTGGTTGCGTCAGCGAGTTTGTGATATGAATACTTAGTTGTTAGTGCCTGGCCTCTCTCGCTTGTACTTGATGTTCTTACCTACGTACAGACACCAGACCTCAACTAGTGATGTGTACATGTCTCTGACCTAGGTACAGATACCAGACCTCAACTAGTGATGTGTACACTCTGAGGTGCATGTCTCTGACCTAGGTACAGACACCAGACCTCAACTAGTGATGTGTACACTCTGAGATGCATGTCTCTGACCTAGGTACAGACACCAGACCTCAACTAGTGATATGTACACTCTGAGGTGCATGTCTCTGACCTAGGTACAGACACCAGACCTCAACTAGTGATGTATACACTCTGAGGTGCATGTCTCTGATCTAGGTAGACACCAGACCTCAACTAGTGATGTATACACTCTGAGGTGCATGTCTCTGACCTAGGTACAGACACCAGACCTCAACTAGTGATGTATACACTCTGAGGTGCATGTCTCTGATCTAGGTAGACACTAGACCTCAACTAGTGATGTATACGCTCTGAGGTGCATGTCTCTGACCTAGGTACAGACACCAGACCTCAACTAGTGATGTATACACTCTGAGGTGCATGTCTCTGATCTAGGTAGACACCAGACCTCAACTAGTGATGTATACACTCTGAGGTGCATGTCTCTGACCTAGGTACAGACACCAGACCTCAACTAGTGATGTATACACTCTGAGGTGCATGTCTCTGATCTAGGTAGACACTAGACCTCAACTAGTGATGTATACGCTCTGAGGTGCATGTCTCTGACCTAGGTACAAAAACCAGACCTCAACTAGTGATGTATACACTCTGAGGTGCATGTCTCTGATCTAGGTAGACACCAGACCTCAACTAGTGATGTATACGCTCTGAGGTGCATGTCTCTGACCTAGGTACAGACACCAGACCTCAACTAGTGATGTATACACTCTGAGGTGCATGTCTCTGACCTAGGTACAGACACCAGACCTCAACTAGTGATGTATACACTCTGAGGTGCATGTCTCTGATCTAGGTACAGACACCAGACCTCAACTAGTGATGTATACACTCTGAGGTGCATGTCTCTGACCTAGGTACAGACACCAGACCTCAACTAGTGATGTATACACTCTGAGGTGCATGTCTCTGATCTAGGTACAGACACCAGACCTCAACTAGTGATGTATACACTCTGAGGTGCATGTCTCTGACCTAGGTACAGACACCAGACCTCAACTAGTGATGTATACGCTCTGAGGTGCATGTCTCACTACGTCTGGGTATCTTTATTTGTAGACGTTTCGCCCACCAGTGGCTTATCTATTCTAACTCAATAGTTCTACTGTCTTTCCCTTATGACCTTGAACTTGTATTGATACTTTTGATATACCTTTGAAGAGTTTCGAGAGTTTCTCTACTCTCTGAGCCCGACCATGGGCCAGACTCAAGATAAAGCCGCTGCTTGGTGTAACATCTCCAGTAATGTACCCAGATGTTGCACATGTGTCTTGCTTATCAAGAACGGGTAGGTTCATTTACTTCTAAGAAGTTCACTTGTTTTGCCAGTGTCTTGTGAGATTGAACATTGTAAGTTCACGCTGGAGGAACATTGTAAGTTCACGCTGGAGGAACATTGTAAGTTCACGCTGGAGGAACATTGTAAGTTCACGCTGGAGGAACATTGTAAGTTCACGCTGGAGGAACATTGTAAGTTCACGCTGGAGGAACATTGTAAGTTCACGCTGGAGGAACATTGTAAGTTCACGCTGGAGGAACATTGTAAGTTCACGCTGGAGGAACATTGTAAGTTCACGCTGGAGGAACATTGTAAGTTCACGCTGGAGGAACATTGTAAGTTCACGCTGGAGGAACATTGTAAGTTCACTCTGGAGGAACATTGTAAGTGCACGCTGGAGGAACATTGTAAGTTCACGCTGGAGGAACATTGTAAGTTCACGCTGGAGGAACATTGTAAGTTCACGCTGGAGGAACATTGTAAGTGCACGCTGGAGGAACATTGTAAGTGCACGCTGGAGGAACATTGTAAGTGCACGCTGGAGGAACATTGTAAGTGCACGCTGGAGGAACATTGTAAGTGCACGCTGGAGGAACATTGTAAGTTCACGCTGGAGGAACATTGTAAGTGCACGCTGGAGGAACATTGTAAGTTCACGCTGGAGGAACATTGTAAGTGCACGTTGGAGGAACATTGTAAGTTCACGCTGGAGGAACATTGTAAGTTCACGCTGGAGGAACATTGTAAGTTCACGCTGGAGGAACATTGTAAGTTCACGCTGGAGGAACATTGTAAGTTCACGCTGGAGGAACATTGTAAGTTCACGCTGGAGGAACATTGTAAGTTCACGCTGGAGGAACATTGTAAGTTCACGCTGGAGGAACATTGTAAGTTCACGCTGGAGGAACATTGTAAGTTCACGCTGGAGGAACATTGTAAGTTCACGCTGGAGGAACATTGTAAGTGCACGCTGGAGGAACATTGTAAGTTCACGCTGGAGGAACATTGTAAGTTCACGCTGGAGGAACATTGTAAGTTCACGCTGGAGGAACATTGTAAGTGCACGCTGGAGGAACATTGTAAGTGCACGCTGGAGGAACATTGTAAGTGCACGCTGGAGGAACATTGTAAGTGCACGCTGGAGGAACATTGTAAGTGCACGCTGGAGGAACATTGTAAGTTCACGCTGGAGGAACATTGTAAGTGCACGCTGGAGGAACATTGTAAGTTCACGCTGGAGGAACATTGTAAGTTCACGCTGGAGGAACATTGTAAGTTCACGCTGGAGGAACATTGTAAGTTCACGCTGGAGGAACATTGTAAGTTCACGCTGGAGGAACATTGTAAGTTCACGCTGGAGGAACATTGTAAGTTCACGCTGGAGGAACATTGTAAGTGCACGCTGGAGGAACATTGTAAGTGCACGCTGGAGGAACATTGTAAGTGCACGCTGGAGGAACATTGTAAGTGCACGCTGGAGGAACATTGTAAGTTCACGCTGGAGGAACATTGTAAGTGCACGCTGGAGGAACATTGTAAGTGCACGCTGGAGGAACATTGTAAGTGCACGCTGGAGGAACATTGTAAGTTCACGCTGGAGGAACATTGTAAGTGCACGCTGGAGGAACATTGTAAGTGCACGCTGGAGGAACATTGTAAGTGCACGCTGGAGGAACATTGTAAGTGCACGCTGGAGGAACATTGTAAGTGCACGCTGGAGGAACATTGTAAGTGCACGCTGGAGGAACATTGTAAGTGCACGCTGGAGGAACATTGTAAGTGCACGCTGGAGGAACATTGTAAGTTCACGCTGGAGGAACATTGTAAGTTCACGCTGGAGGAACATTGTAAGTTCACGCTGGAGGAACATTGTAAGTTCACGCTGGAGGAACATTGTAAGTTCACGCTGGAGGAACATTGTAAGTTCACGCTGGAGGAACATTGTAAGTTCACGCTGGAGGAACATTGTAAGTGCACGCTGGAGGTTACACCAGAATCCACAGTCAAGGTGACTCTCTCTCTCTCTTTGTCAATTCTCTATTGTGTTTTCAACTTTTATTCTCTCCTCTTACTCTTCATCTCTTCTGATACTCTCCTCCCCTTCTCTTTTACCCCTCTCTCCCACATTTTTCTCCCCCGTCCCCCTCTATTTCCCCCTTCGGTGTGTGTTTCTATAAAATTCACAACGTTGAATATTTTTTTGTGTCTCAGGTAAGATGTGGCTGAGGTTGAGCACCATGGTGGACCACAGACATCGGTCCAGCACCATGGTGGACCACATACATCGGTCCAGCACCATGGTAGACCACAAATATCGGTCCAGCACCATGATGGACCAGTATAAGCATCGTACGGTAAGTTCTTGATATTTTTACCAGTGAAAACATCGGTTCAGTACCATGATGGACCAGCACAAACATCGGTCCAGCACCATGGTGGGCCACAAACATCGGTCCGGCACCATAATTCACCAGTACAAACATCTGTCCAGAACTATAATGGACCAGCACAGACATCGGTCCAGCACCATAATGGACCAGCACAAACATCGGTACAGCACCATGGTGGACCACAATGGACCAGCACAAACATCGGTACAGCACCATGGTGGACCACAAGCATCGGTCCAGCACCATGGACCACAAACATCGGTCCAGCGCCATGGTGAACCACAAACATCGGTACAGTACCATGGTGGACCAGCACAAACATCGGTCCAGCACTATAATGGACCAGCACAAACATCGGTCCAGCACTATAATGGACCAGCACAAACATCGGTCCAGCACCATAATGGACCAGCACAAACATCGGTCCAGCACTATAATGGACCAGCACAAACATCGGTCCAGCACTATAATGGACCAGCACAAACATCGGTCCAGCACTATAATGGACCAGCACAAACATCTGTCCAGCACTATAATGGACCAGCACAAACATCGGTCCAGCACTATAATGGACCAGCACAAACATCGGTCCAGCACTATAATGGACCAGCACAAACATCGGTCCAGCACCATAATGGACCAGCACAAACATCGGTCCAGCACCATAATGGACCAGCACAAACATCGGTCCAGCACTATAATGGCCCAGCACAAACATCGGTCCAGCACTATAATGGACCAGCACAAACATCGGTCCAGCACTATAATGGACCAGCACAAACATCGGTCCAGCACTATAATGGACCAGCACAAACATCGGTCCAGCACCATAATGGACCAGCACAAACATCGGTCCAGCACTATAATGGACCAGCACAAACATCGGTCCAGCACTATAATGGACCAGCACAAACATCGGTCCAGCACTATAATGGACCAGCAAACATCTGTCCAGCACTATAATGGACCAGCACAAACATCGGTCCAGCACCATAATGGACCAGCACAAACATCGGTCCAGCACTAATGGACCAGCACAAACATCGGTCCAGCACTATAATGGACCAGCACAAACATCGGTCCAGCACTATAATGGACCAGCAAACATCTGTCCAGCACTATAATGGACCAGCACAAACATCGGTCCAGCACTATAATGGACCAGCACAAACATCGGTCCAGCACTATAATGGACCAGCACAAACATCGGTCCAGCACTATAATGGACCAGCGCAAACATCGGTCCAGCACTATAATGGACCAGCACAAACATCGGTCCAGCACTATAATGGACCAGCACAAACATCACAGTAAACAGGTAATATCACAATATGCAAAACAGTCACTCGGGAAAAAGTGAACTTCCAAGCGCTTTCGTGACTTCTCACATTATCAAGGGACTCTTCCTTGATAATGTGAAAAATTCACGAAAGCGCTTGGAAGTTCACTATTTTTTTCACAGTCGACGCATCACCATTTTATTCTCAACCTGTTGATGGTTTCGAGGGAAGGGAAAGTTAAGGGGGGGGGACTTAATGACCTTCTTCGTGATTCGGTCCCAGACCAGGTCTCACTGACGTAATTTCTCATCCTAAAAAAAAGATGGGAAAAGTGAGGTTCGAACCTGTTGTAAGTCCTAAAATTTTCGTACTTTGGATGTTCGAGGTTATCACAATGTTTTTAAAAGCATCTTGAGGCCGTTGACCTGAAGAATACACTAAGAGAAAACACTAAAGTGTCCGGGGCCCAAGACTGTTCAACAGCCTCTCGCCAAGCATACGGGGAATTACCAATAGACCCCTGGTTGTCTTCAAGAGTGAGCTGGACTGATGCCTATAATACCCGATCAGCCAGGCTGTGGTTCGTACGTTGGACTACGTGTGTCCAGCAGTAACAACCAGGTTGATCAGTCCCTGATCCACCAGGAGGCCTGGTCACAGGTAGACATAATGGATCTAGGAAGTGATCTTCATTGTTGAGACGATCATCAGAATTGGACCGACATGTGGGTGGATATCGGTGGTTTTGATAATGACTTAAGCTGTATGGACCAGTAGGCCTGCTGCAGTGTTCCTCTGTTATGTTCTAATTGAACCTCATCGTCGTGAGGAGAGGAAGGTAGACAAATTGGAAATAAGTTACTTTGATTTTGGGTTATCTGGAGTTTACCTGGAGAGAGTTCCGGGGGTCAACGCCCCCGCGGCCCGGTCTGTGACCAGGCCTCTACACATATGCTGCTATGTATGATAATTTATGTATTTCTGTATCTGAATAAACTAAGATGACTACACACAGATAACCCGCACATAGAAGAGAGGAGCTTACCACGATGTTTCGGTCCCACTTGGACCATTTACAAAGTCACAGTCACACAGTCGGACCGAAACGTCGTCGTAAGCTCCTCTCTTCTATGTTCGGGTTATTTGTGTATTGTTCCAGTCACGGTATTGTGCCTTTTTTTTTTTGTTATTTAAGATGGCTACTGGTCTATCTGTGACAAAGGCAAGCCTGGCCCGTGGCCGGGCTCCGAGAGTAGTGAAACTCTCGAGGAAATTGAACCCATCACCTCGGATGGTAACTGTAAACCAGGTGTAGAAACCACGGTACCACAGCCGCCACAAGCCTGGTTGAGGAAGTGAGTGAGCTACTCTTGGCTGGTAGTGTGATTTGTTGATTAAGACATGTGCAACAGTTCGGTATCTCTATTGTTGAAACGTTTCTTCTACACAGTAGGGTTCTTCAGTCAAATGCTGAGGAAGTAGGTGTAGTGAAATGAAGATGTAATCAGTTCATCAACCTTGGATAAATAGTATTCGAGGTGGTCAGTCCCTCAGTCTGGAGAAGAGTTCAGCTCCATGGTCTGGAACAAGGTGGTCAGTCCCTCAGCTTGGAGAAGAGTTCAGCTCCATGGTCTGGAACAAGGTGGTCAGTCCCTCAGCCTGGAGAAGAGTTCAGCTCCATGGTCTGGAACAAGGTGGTCAGTCCTTCAGCCTGGAGAAGAGTCCAGCTCCATGGTCTGGAACAAGGTGGTCAGTCCCTCAGCCTGGAGAAGAGTTCAGCTCCATGGTCTGGAACAAGGTGGTCAGTCTCTCAGCCTGGAGAAGAGTTCAGCTCCATGGTCTGGAACAAGGTGGTCAGTCCCTCAGCTTGGAGAAGAGTTCAGCACCATGGTCTGGAACAAGGTGGTCAGTCCCTCAGCTTGGAGAAGAGTTCAGCTCCATGGTCTGGAACAAGGTGGTCAGTCCCTCAGCTTGGAGAAGAGTTCAGCTCCATGGTCTGGAACAAGGTGGTCAGTCTCTCAGCCTGGAGAAGAGTTCAGCTCCATGGTCTGGAACAAGGTGGTCAGTCTCTCAGCCTGGAGAAGAGTTCAGCTCCATGGTCTGGAACAAGGTGGTCAGTCCCTCAGCCTGGAGAAGAGTTCAGCTCCATGGTCTGGAACAAGGTGGTCAGTCTCTCAGCCTGGAGAAGAGTTCAGCTCCATGGTCTGGAACAAGGTGGTCAGTCCCTCAGCCTGGAGAAGAGTTCAGCTCCATGGTCTGGAACAAGGTGGTCAGTCCCTCAGCTTGGAGAAGAGTTCAGCTCCATGGTCTAGAACAAGGTGGTCAGTCTCTCAGCCTGGAGAAGAGTTCAGCTCCATGGTCTGGAACAAGGTGGTCAGTCTCTCAGCCTGGAGAAGAGTTCAGCTCCATGGTCTGGAACAAGGTGGTCAGTCCCTCAGCCTGGAGAAGAGTTCAGCTCCATGGTCTGGAACAAGGTGGTCAGTCTCTCAGCCTGGAGAAGAGTTCAGCTCCATGGTCTGGAACAAGGTGGTCAGTCTCTCAGCCTGGAGAAGAGTTCAGCTCCATGGTCTGGAACAAGGTGGTCAGTCCCTCAGCCTGGAGAAGAGTTCAGCTCCATGGTCTGGAACAAGGTGGTCAGTCTCTCAGCCTGGAGAAGAGTTCAGCTCCATGGTCTGGAACAAGGTGGTCAGTCCCTCAGCCTGGAGAAGAGTTCAGCTCCATGGTCTGGAACAAGGTGGTCAGTCTCTCAGCCTGGAGAAGAGTTCAGCTCCATGGTCTGGAACAAGGTGGTCAGTCTCTCAGCTTGGAGAAGAGTTCAGCTCCATGGTCTGGAACAAGGTGGTCAGTCCCTCAGCCTGGAGAAGAGTTCAGCTCCATGGTCTGGAACAAGGTGGTCAGTCCCTCAGTCTGAAGAAGAGTTCAGCTCCATGGTCTGGAACAAGGTGGTCAGTCCCTCAGTCTGGAGAAGAGTTCAGCTCCATGGTCTGGAACAAGGTGGTCAGTCCCTCAGCTTGGAGAAGAGTACAGCTCCATGGTCTGGAACAAGGTGGTCAGCCTCTCAGCTTGGAGAAGAGTTCAGCTCCATGGTCTGGAACAAGGTGGTCAGCCTCTCAGTTTGGAGAAGAGTTCAGCTCCATGGTCTGGAACAAGGTGGTCAGCCTCTCAGCTTGGAGAAGAGTTCAGCTCCATGGTCTGGAACATATCGTTCCAGCCCATCTTCATTTCACTACTACACCTGCTGCCTCTGTATTTAACTGAAGAAGCCTACCGTATAGGCGAAACGTTTCAACAATAAAGTCAATCAACTTAAATAACAAAAAGGCACAATACCGTGACTGGAACGATACACAAATAACCCGCACATAAAAGACAGAAGCTTACGACGACGTTTCGGTCCGACTTGGACCATTGACAAAGTCACAGTGTGACTTTGTCAATGGTCCAAGTCGGACCGAAACGTCGTCGTAAGCTTCTGTCTTTTATGTGCGGGTTATTTGTGTAAAGTCAATCAACTGTCGCACATGTGTTTTAATCGTCAACTTGTCGGTATTGTATACCATTATCAACATGTTAGAAGGGGTCAACTCGTACCACTCTGTTCTCTTAATTGTCATCGACCGTCCGCAGATTCTTGGCCTCCAGGCCCCGATCGTACCTACTTTTAAAACTGCGTGTCTACATTATCCACCGTGTCTTATGCTACACAGGTGACCAGGCTGGCGGTGTCGTAACTCAACGTAAACACAGCCCGGGTGTGAGACCAACACTGTTAACTTGTCAAGCAGTTCCCTCCTGGTAATTCCGCGGGAAAGACGAGAGAGTATGGGAAAAATTATGTGAATTTTGAGTCTGGGACAAATATCCATGAGGTAGGTCAGGTAGATATTCCGTCTTATTTTTTGATTGTTATTTGGTGACAGATTTCTTAATACATGACTCACGAAATCGTAATGACACGATTGCAAACAAACCATACCACGGGTGGGGTTTGATCCCTGTTCCTCCGATCAGATTTGACCAGCTCCCGTTTCCTAGGCGAACTCTGATATCCCGCTGGTGTGTAACGAATGTACTAGTCTAGCTGGCTTGTAACGTCAGTGTACTAGTCTAGCTGGCTTGTAACGTCAGTGTGCTAGTCTAGCTGGCTTGTAACGTCAGTGTGCTGGTCTAACTGGCTTGTAACGTCAGTGTGCTGGTCTAACTGGCTTGTAACGTCAGTGTGCTGGTCTAGATGGCTTGTAACGTCAGTGTGCTAGTCTAGCTGGCTTGTAACGTCAGTGTGCTAGTCCAGCTGGCTTGTAACGTCAGTGTGCTAGTCTAGCTGGCTTGTAACGTCAGTGTGCTAGTCTAGCTGGCTTGTAACGTCAGTGTGCTAGTCTAGCTGGCTTGTAACGTCAGTGTGCTAGTCTAGCTGGCTTGTAACGTCAGTGTGCTAGTCTGGCTGGCTTGTAACGTCAGTGTGCTAGTCTAGCTGGCTTGTAACGTCAGTGTGCTAGTCTAGCTGGCTTGTAACGTCCGTGTGCTAGTCTAGCTGGCTTGTAACGTCAGTGTACTAGTCTAGCTGGCTTGTAACGTCAGTGTGCTAGTCTCACTTGCTTGTAACGTCAGTGTGCTAGTCTAGCTGGCTTGTAACGTCAGTGTGCTAGTCTAGCTGGCTTGTAACGTCCGTGTGCTAGTCTAGCTGGCTTGTAACGTCAATGTGCTAGTCTCACTTGCTTGAAACGTCAGTGTGCTAGTCTAGCTGGCTTGTAATGTAGTGGTTACTTAGGTACTGAATAAAAAAACAGTAGCTGCAGCAGCAGCAGCTTCTGTTGCAGGAATAACAGCAACAAAACAGTAGCATCAACAGGGAGAGGAGTAACATTAGCCTGGGGTAACAGTAACGTGTGTGTGCGTGCATTATCTGTGTTACTATGCACATGCACACAGCTGCTAAAATATAACGTTGATGATTTGTGTGGTTTATACTTGTAGTAATCTCTCTCTTCACTTACCCAGGGTTCTACAAGGTTAGGTTTGGGGTTCCTTTATTTACAAGCTAAGAGCTCTTACCCACACCAGCTCATTTTCAAAGCGTTTTTATTAAGGCACACGTCCGTTCCCCTGTTTTCTAATATCATGGTTATTTTTCCACTATAATCTACCTTGTCCATAATCACTGTCGCATTTCATTTGTTGTGGTAAGGTGAAGTCCAGGATCTTTACTTAAATTATGGTATAACTTAACGGATCTTCGAGGATAATTGTGTTGCAGAGGTGTGAGCACAGCTCAGAATTAAGTAAGGATCCTGGACTTCACCTTACTAAAGCGGACAGAGTTATTGCAATAGTAATTAAGGACAAGGTAGGTTATAGGGGAAAAATAAATATGATAGGAGACAGGGGAACTCAGGCGTCTCTTAAGATACAGATAGGTAACAGGATGAAGTTGGAGCCATCTGTTTGCCAGCCATTTCATTTGGTTAACTGGCCTATTTTTGTTGATATTATGCTGTACGAACATTCTCTCTCTCTCTCTCTCTCTCTCTCTCTCTCTCTCTCTCTCTCTCTCTCTCTCTCTCTCTCTCTCTCTCTCTCTACTTTCACCCATTAGCTCACATTTCCTGGGGACTGGGTTCCCCTCAGTGCCCATGGGGAAGGAATGCCCCTCATGTTGCAGGAGAGCGGCGGCTCCCCCTCCCATGGGTCATTTTGGGGGCGGCGCTCCCCTCCCATACGTCAGGAGTGTTGGGGGGGGGGGAGGATTCACGGATGGTTAGGGTCGTCTGGGTTTAAGTGTTGATCATGGAGGACGACCCTCCTCTCTGCATCCACTCCTTTCCCTCCACTTCTCTCACTCCACTCTCTCTCACTCCACTCCTTTATCTCACTCCACATCTCTCTCTCACTCCACATCTCTCTCTCACTCCACATCTCTCTCTCCCTCCACTCCTCTCTCTCCACTCCACATCTCTCACTCCACATCTCTCTCTCACTCCACATCTCTCACTCCACATCTCTCTCTCACTCCACATCTCTCACTCCACATCTCTCACTCCACTCCTCTCTCTCCCTCCAGTCCTCTGTCTCCTCCACAGTCCCGTATGAGGGACTTGCTTGTACTGATGGGGGGTTGGAGGTCAACCTTGAGACTTACTCAAGATAACTTTGCCGTTCTCACTCAGATCTGTGCCGTTCTCACTCAGATCTGTGCCGTTCTCACTCAGATCTGTGCCGTTCTCACTCAGATCTGTGCCGTTCTCACTCAGATCTGTGCCGTTCTCACTCAGATCTGTGCCGTTCTCACTCAGATCTGTGCCGTTCTCACTCAGATCTGTGCCGTTCTCACTCAGATCTGTGCCGTTCTCACTCAGATCTGTGCCGTTCTCACTCAGATCTGTGCCGTTCTCACTCAGATCTGTGCCGTTCTCACTCAGATCTGTGCCGTTCTCACTCAGATCTGTGCCGTTCTCACTCAGATCTGTGCCGTTCTCACTCAGATCTGTGCCATTCTCACTCAGATCTGTGCCGTTCTCACTCAGATCTGTGCCGTTCTCACTCAGATCTGTGCCGTTCTCACTCAGATCTGTGCCGTTCTCACTCAGTTCTGTGCCGTTCTCACTCAGATCTGTGCCATTCTGTCAGATCTGTGCCGTTCTCACTCAGATCTGTGCCATTCTGTCAGATCTGTGCCGTTCTCACTCAGATCTGTGCCATTCTGTCAGATCTGTGCCGTTCTCACTCAGATCTGTGCCATTCTGTCAGATCTGTGCCGTTCTCACTCAGTTCTGTGCCGTTCATACTCAGTTCTGTGCCGTTCTCACTCAGATCTGTGCCGTTCTCACTCAGATCTGTGCCATTCTCACTCAGATCTGTGCCGTTCTCACTCAGTTCTGTGCCGTTCTCACTCAGATCTGTGCCGTTCCCACTCAGATCTGTGCCATTCTCAGTCAGATCTGTGCCATTCTCAGTCAGATCTGTGCCGTTCTCACTCAGATCTGTGCCGTTCTCACTCAGATCTGTGCCGTTCTCACTCAGATCTGTGCCATTCTGTCAGATCTGTGCCGTTCTCACTCAGATCTGTGCCGTTCTCACTCAGATCTGTGCCGTTCTCACTCAGATCTGTGCCATTCTGTCAGATCTGTGCCGTTCTCACTCAGATCTGTGCCGTTCTCACTCAGATCTGTGCCATTCTGTCAGATCTGTGCCGTTCTCACTCAGATCTGTGCCGTTCTCACTCAGATCTGTGCCGTTCTCACTCAGATCTGTGCCATTCTGTCAGATCTGTGCCGTTCTCACTCAGATCTGTGCCATTCTGTCAGATCTGTGCCGTTCTCACTCAGTTCTGTGCCGTTCATACTCAGTTCTGTGCCGTTCTCACTCAGATCTGTGCCGTTCTCACTCAGATCTGTGCCATTCTCACTCAGATCTGTGCCGTTCTCACTCAGTTCTGTGCCGTTCTCACTCAGATCTGTGCCGTTCTCACTCAGATCTGTGCCGTTCTCACTCAGATCTGTGCCGTTCTCACTCAGATCTGTGCCATTCTCAGTCAGATCTGTGCCGTTCTCACTCAGATCTGTGCCGTTTGCTCAAGGGCTCTTGATCCAAGTAAATGGAGATATCTCTCTGTCAGCATAGTTGCTGATCCCTGTATTCCCAGTATTATATAGCATAGCAGTAGCATCATCCATGTGCTTTAGACACGAGACCCCTCGTAGGCCTGTGGCTTTGTGTGACGTCACGGGATGCACACGAGGCATCAACTACTGTTACAACTACGCATCAACTACTGTTACAACTACGCATCAACTACTGTTACAACTACGCATCAACTACTGTTACAACTATGCATCAACTACTGTTACACCTACGCATCAACTACTGGTACAACTACGCATCAACTACTGGTACAACTACGCATCAACTACTGTTACACCTACGCATCAACTACTGGTACAACTACGCATCAACTACTGGTACAACTACGCATCAACTACTGGTACAACTACGCATCAACTAGTACAACTACGCATCAACTACTGGTACAACTACGCATCAACTACTAGTACAACTACGCATCAACTACTGGTACAACTACGCATCAACTACTGATACAACTACGCATGCCCAGTTTCAAACATTTGCGTAAACAGTACCTCTTAAGAGGACCGGGGGGGGGGTAATATATAGGGAGCCACTACTGTTAACGCCTCAGGGTCAACGGATAACGCCTTCATTAACAACAGTAACGAGGCGTAGGGTGTGGAAGGCGTTGCTGGAGACGACCTGAGCCACTGGAAGCCAAGTGGAATACCTTCAGGCAACGCCAGGGAGACCAGTGAAGATTTGTACGTTGCCTGCTGCTGCTGCGGCAGCTATTGCTATTTGTACGTTGCCTGCTGCTGCTGCGGCTGCTATTGCTATTTGTACGTTGCCTGCTGCTGCTGCGGCTGCTATTGCTATTTGTACGTTGCCTGCTGCTGCTGCGGCAGCTGTTGCTATTTGTGCGTTGCCTGCTGTTGCTATTTGTACGTTGCCTGCTGCTGCTGCGGCAGCTGTTGCTATTTGTACGTTGCCTGCTGCTGCTGCGGCAGCTGTTGCTATTTGTACGTTGCCTGCTGTTGCTATTTGTACGTTGCCTGCTGTTGCTATTTGTACGTTGCCTGCTGCTGCTGCGGCAGCTATTGCTATTTGTACGTTGCCTGCTGCTGCTGCTATTGCTATATGTACGTTGCCTGCTGCTGCTGCGGCTGCTATTGCTATTTGTACGTTGCCTGCTGCTGCTGCGGCTGCTATTGCTATTTGTACGTTGCCTGCTGCTGCTGCGGCTGCTATTGCTATTTGTACGTTGCCTGCTGCTGCTGCGGCTGCTATTGCTATTTGTACGTTGCCTGCTGCTGCTGCGGCTGCTATTGCTATTTGTACGTTGCCTGCTGCTGCTGCGGCTGCTATTGCTATTTGTACGTTGCCTGCTGCTGCTGCGGCTGCTATTGCTATTTGTACGTTGCCTGCTGCTGCTGCGGCTGCTATTGCTATTTGTACGTTGCCTGCTGCTGCTGCGGCTGCTATTGCTATTTGTACGTTGCCTGCTGCTGCTGCGGCTGCTATTGCTATATGTACGTTGCCTGCTGCTGCTGCGGCTGCTATTGCTATATGTACGTTGCCTGCTGCTGCTGCTGCTACTATGTGTACGTTATTTGCTGCTACTTGACACTGACAAAATTAAAGAAATAATCTTTGTTTCTACCAGTACGTGATACAACTTAAACAGACCATAGCTGACGTCAGTGACACAATATGCAGAAAACCGCCCCTGATTATTCACACCATTTCCTGCAACTTGGTTTAATTTTGTCCCCAGGATGCCACTCACACCAGTCTACTAACACCCAAGTACCTACTTACTGTTAGGTGAATAGGGACAGCAAGTCTCTTAAGAAAACACGTCCTAATGTTGCCACCCGTACCGGGGATCGAACCATGGACCTTAATGTGTGAGCTGAGTGCACTACCAACCCACTTAGTGTTATATGTATACGAGAGATATTCATGACCTTGTGTATATACACTGAGATATATAAACCGCGGGGTATATATATATATATATATATATATATATATATATATATATATATATATATATATATATATATATATATATATATATATATATATTATATATAATATATATATGTCGTGTCGAGTAGGTAAAACTGGTCAATTAACAAGAACTCATTTAAAATTAAGTCCTTTCTAAAATGTTCTCTTATACGTTTAAAGATATATTTTTTTCCATTTATGTTAATGTAAAAATTAATAATTTTGTACCAAAAGAACCTTAGAAAACTTACCTGACCTTATTATAACAAATGGAATTTAATTTAGCCTAATCCAACTAAATATATTTTAGATAAGTTTACAATAATTTAATAATAAACACAATGAAATATATTTTTTTCGTTAAGTTCAGAATGATTTATGCGAAATAATCGCATACAAAAATTTTCGCTTGCCTTATTCGGCAAGAAGAGCGTTGCTGTTTAAGCAAAGTATATATATATATATATATATATATATATATATATATATATATATATATATATATATATATATATATATATGTCGTGCCGAATAGGCAGAACTTGCGATCTTGGCTTAAATAGCAACGCTCATCTTGCCATATAGGACAAGTGAAAATTTGTGTATGCAATAATTTCGCCAAAATAATTCTGAACCTAACGAAAAAAATATTTTTCACTGTGTTTGTTTAGTATTAAATTATTGTAAACAAATCTAAAATATATTTAGTTGGGTTAGGCTAAAATAAATTGCTCTTGTTATAATAAGGTTAGGTAAGTTTTCTAAGTTCCTTTTAGTTCAAAATTAAAAATGTTTACATTAACGTTAATGAAAAAAATATATCTTTAAACGTATAAGAGAAATTTCAAGAAAGGACTTAATTTTTAATGAGTTCTTGCTAATTGACCAGTTTTACATATTCGGCACGACATATATATATATATATATATATAATATATACATATATATATATATAATATATATATATATATATATATATATACACGCCTAAAGGTTCATGTGTGTATATATATATATACAACCAGAGGTTTGTGTATGATGTATGCTTCGACGTGTATATACACAGTGTGTATGCATGTATATAGTCATTCCCGTGAACGGATTTTCATGGACTTCCTACCGCTCACTTCTGCAACATTGCAAGCTCCCTGATGTGTTGATTGCAACACGAAAGGGCTAGAGCTGTCATTCAACTAATATATCACGGGGTAGCACCAACATCCTGCTTGGTCAGGCAGTCAACCAGGAGGCCTGGTGTGATGACTCTAGGAATACTCAGGAGGTTAGTAGAGGTCCCAGGCTAGACCACATTGACTCAGTGATCCTTGAGACTGTTGGTGGTGGTGGTTGCAAGCAGTCTGACGCACAGTCTGTCTCGTTACGCACGTCTTAATGCGTCATATGATACTGTGTCTGGCGACTGATCATGCCGCCTTGTTGTCTGTGGTGCGTCCTGTGTGTGTATATATGGATAACTGATGTGTAATAAACACTTGTCAGATACTTAGCTGTACTTCAGTACCTGTCTTCTCTCTCAGCCACTGCTTGACATGTCTCCCCCCTTTCATGGACGGGGTGAGGTGCAACCTTCCCTATATATTCTTGTTCTCATTTTACTTATGTATCTGCTGAAGAGGACCCCAGAAGGGGATCGAAATATACAGACCAATTAATCTTCTGTACTTCTGTCCCTATGTGGGTTATTATTGAGCGTGTGTGTGTGTGTGTGTGTGTGTGTGTGTGTGTGTGTGTGTGTGTGTGTGTGTGTATGTGTGTGTGTGTGTGTGTGTGTGTGTGTGTGTGTGTGTGCGTGTGTGTGTGTGTGTATGTGTGTGTGTGTGTGTGTGTGTGTGTGTGTGTGTGTGTGTGTGTGTGTGTGCGTGTGTGTGTGTGTGCAGTCGCCTAATTGTGGTTATAGGAGTCGAGTCACACACACTTAACAAACTTTCTGTCCAGAGCAGGATTCGAACCTTCACACACACTATCTGGTATCTGGCTGAGTGGCGAAAGTACTATGTACTTTTATACAGTTTGTGCAGGTTACAATCCTGCTGTATATATAATATATATTTTTTTTTTTTTTTTTATTATCACACCGGCCGATTCCCACCAAGGCAGGGTGGCCCGAAAAAGAAAAACTTTCACCATCATTCACTCCATCACTGTCTTGCCAGAAGGGTGCTTTACACTACAGTTTTTAAACTGCAACATTAACACCCCTCCTTCAGAGTGCAGGCACTGTACTTCCCATCTCCAGGACTCAAGTCCGGCCTGCCGGTTTCCCTGAATCCCTTCATAAATGTTACTTTGCTCACACTCCAACAGCACGTCAAGTATTAAAAACCATTTGTCTCCATTCACTCCTATCAAACACGCTCACGCATGCCTGCTGGAAGTCCAAGCCCCTCGCACACAAAACCTCCTTTACCCCCTCCCTCCAACCCTTCCTAGGCCGACCCCTACCCCGCCTTCCTTCCACTACAGACTGATACACTCTTGAAGTCATTCTGTTTCGCTCCATTCTCTCTACATGTCCGAACCACCTCAACAACCCTTCCTCAGCCCTCTGGACAACAGTTTTGGTAATCCCGCACCTCCTCCTAACTTCCAAACTACGAATTCTCTGCATTATATTCACACCACACATTGCCCTCAGACATGACATCTCCACTGCCTCCAGCCTTCTCCTCGCTGCAACATTCATCACCCACGCTTCACACCCATATAAGAGAGTTGGTACAACTATACTCTCATACATTCCCCTCTTTGCCTCCAAGGACAAAGTTCTTTGTCTCCACAGACTCCTAAGTGCACCACTCACTCTTTTTCCCTCATCAATTCTATGATTCACCTCATCTTTCATAGACCCATCCGCTGACACGTCCACTCCCAAATATCTGAATACGTTCACCTCCTCCATACTCTCTCCCTCCAATCTGATATTCAATCTTTCATCACCTAATCTTTTTGTTATCCTCATAACCTTACTCTTTCCTGTATTCACCTTTAATTTTCTTCTTTTGCACACCCTACCAAATTCATCCACCAATCTCTGCAACTTCTCTTCAGAATCTCCCAAGAGCACAGTGTCATCAGCAAAGAGCAGCTGTGACAACTCCCACTTTGTGTGTGATTCTTTATCTTTTAACTCCACGCCTCTTGCCAAGACCCTCGCATTTACTTCTCTTACAACCCCATCTATAAATATATTAAACAACCACGGTGACATCACACATCCTTGTCTAAGGCCTACTTTTACTGGGAAAAAATTTCCCTCTTTCCTACATACTCTAACTTGAGCCTCACTATCCTCGTAAAAACTCTTCACTGCTTTCAGTAACCTACCTCCTACACCATACACTTGCAACATCTGCCACATTGCCCCCCTATCCACCCTGTCATACGCCTTTTCCAAATCCATAAATGCCACAAAGACCTCTTTAGCCTTATCTAAATACTGTTCACTTATATGTTTCACTGTAAACACCTGGTCCACACACCCCCTACCTTTCCTAAAGCCTCCTTGTTCATCTGCTATCCTATTCTCCGTCTTACTCTTAATTCTTTCAATTATAACTCTACCATACACTTTACCAGGTACACTCAACAGACTTATCCCCCTATAATTTTTGCACTCTCTTTTATCCCCTTTGCCTTTATACAAAGGAACTATGCATGCTCTCTGCCAATCCCTAGGTACCTTACCCTCTTCCATACATTTATTAAATAATTGCACCAACCACTCCAAAACTATATCCCCACCTGCTTTTAACATTTCTATCTTTATCCCATCAATCCCGGCTGCCTTACCCCCTTTCATTTTACCTACTGCCTCACGAACTTCCCCCACACTCACAACTGGCTCTTCCTCACTCCTACAAGATGTTATTCCTCCTTGCCCTATACACGAAATCACAGCTTCCCTATCTTCATCAACATTTAACAATTCCTCAAAATATTCCTTCCATCTTCCCAATACCTCTAACTCTCCATTTAATAACTCTCCTCTCCTATTTTTAACTGACAAATCCATTTGTTCTCTTGGCTTTCTTAACTTGTTAATCTCACTCCAAAACTTTTTCTTATTTTCAACAAAATTTGTTGATAACATCTCACCCACTCTCTCATTTGCTCTCTTTTTACATTGCTTCACCACTCTCTTAACTTCTCTCTTTTTCTCCATATACTCTTCCCTCCTTGCATCACTTCTACTTTGTAAAAACTTCTCATATGCTAACTTTTTCTCCCTTACTACTCTCTTTACATCATCATTCCACCAATCGCTCCTCTTCCCTCCTGCACCCACTTTCCTGTAACCACAAACTTCTGCTGAACACTCTAACACTACATTTTTAAACCTACCCCATACCTCTTCGACCCCATTGCCTATGCTCTCATTAGCCCATCTATCCTCCAATAGCTGTTTATATCTTACCCTAACTGCCTCCTCTTTTAGTTTATAAACCTTCACCTCTCTCTTCCCTGATGCTTCTATTCTCCTTGTATCCCATCTACCTTTTACTCTCAGTGTAGCTACAACTAGAAAGTGATCTGATATATCTGTGGCCCCTCTATAAACATGTACATCCTGAAGTCTACTCAACAGTCTTTTATCTACCAATACATAATCCAACAAACTACTGTCATTTCGCCCTACATCATATCGTGTATACTTATTTATCCTCTTTTTCTTAAAATATGTATTACCTATAACTAAACCCCTTTCTATACAAAGTTCAATCAAAGGGCTCCCATTATCATTTACACCTGGCACCCCAAACTTACCTACCACACCCTCTCTAAAAGTTTCTCCTACTTTAGCATTCAAGTCCCCTACCACAATTACTCTCTCACTTGGTTCAAAGGCTCCTATACATTCACTTAACATCTCCCAAAATCTCTCTCTCTCCTCTGCATTCCTCTCTTCTCCAGGTGCATACACGCTTATTATGACCCACTTCTCACATCCAACCTTTACTTTAATCCACATAATTCTTGAATTTACACATTCATATTCTCTTTTCTCCTTCCATAACTGATCATTTAACATTACTGCTACCCCTTCCTTTGCTCTAACTCTCTCAGATACTCCAGATTTAATCCCATTTATTTCCCCCCACTGAAACTCTCCTACCCCCTTCAGCTTTGTTTCGCTTAGGGCCAGGACATCCAACTTCTTTTCATTCATAACATCAGCAATCATCTGTTTCTTGTCATCCGCACTACATCCACGCACATTTAAGCAACCCAGTTTTATAAAGTTTTTCTTCTTCTCTTTTTTAGTAATTGTATACAGGAGAAGGGGTTACTAGCCCATTGCTCCCGGCATTTTAGTCGCCTCATACGACACGCATGGCTTACGGAGGAAAGATTCTTTTCCACTTCCCCATGGACAATAGAAGAAATAAAAAAGAACAAGAGCTATTTAGAAAAAGGAGAAAAGCCTAGATGTATGTATATATATATATGCATGTGCGTGTCTGTGAAGTGTGACCAAAGTGTAAGTAGGAGTAGCAAGATATCCCTGTTATCTTAGCGTGTTTATGAGACAGAAAAAGAAACCAGCAATCCTACCATCATGCAAAACAATTACAGGTTTTTGTTTCACAGTCATCTGGCAGGACGGTAGTACTTCCCTGGGTGGTTGCTGTCTACCAACCTAGACATTATATATATATATATATATATATATATATATATATATATATATATATATATATATATATATATATATATATATATTGCAAACAATCGCAGACAGGCGATCTTAACTAGGCAAGACAAGCTACGGGGGGTGGGTACTTTCACACTTCTCAGTGCGTCATCAGGAGCTATGCAATGTTGCAAGAAAACTAAGGCAGGGAGAGAATTCTGAGTAGCGTAGTGCGAATATATATATATATATATATATATATATATATATATATATATATATATATATATATATATATATATATATATATAGGGACATTCCAATCGCTTTCGTGGTATCTGACATTATCAAGGAATAGTAAAAATAGGAGAATCTGATTTATATAACCCTGAACTAATATTCAGGGTTATATATAGGCCAGCTATATATATACCCGCTCCATCTCTTTTCTGAGGATAAAAAAGCGTACTAAATGGTTATAACTACGATCATAGTTTTTAAAGGGGTGGAGGGGTAAGCCAGTGGAAGGCCTCGGTCAGATGACCAAAAGCTCCAGCTGTGGGTCATCATATAACTAAGACCCGCGTCAGGAAATACTTGTCCTGTTTCCTGACAAACATTACCTAACCTGACCCCTCTTCTCTGTTAGTGTGACTTTGTAAATGGTCCAAGCGGGACCGAAACGTCGTGGTAAGCTCCTCTCTCCTATGTGCGGGTTGTATATTGTTCCAGTCACGGTATTGCGCCTTTTTCTTCATCCTCCATTAACCCTACCAAGTATTAAAATTAACAGAAAAAAAGGGCACAATACCGTGACTGGAACGATACACAAATAACCCTGAGTTTTCTCTCACTCCCGAAGCCCGGCCCAGGACCTGGCTCGTCTGGTGCTAACCTGATATACCTTTGATGAGTTCCCAGAGTTTTCCCCCACTCCCGAAGCCCGGCCCTGGACCAGGCTCGTCTGGTGCTAACCTGATATACCTTTGATGAGTTCCCAGAGTTTTCTCTCACTCCCGAAGCCCGGCCCTGGACCAGGCTCGTCTGGTGCTAGCCTGATATACCTTTGATGAGTTCCCAGAGTTTTCCCTCACTCCCGAAGCCCGGCCCTGGACCAGGCTCGTCTGGTGCTAGCCTGGTCAACCAGGCTATATATATATATATATATATATATATATATATATATATATATATATATATATATATATATATATATATATATATATATATTGTAAACGTGTCATATCTTACGTGGTTTCGGTTCGGTCTGTGTTGGCAGAAAGATTTTTTGTGTGTTGAAAGCACAGGTGACCTTTGTGTTTGTCACTGTGTGTTGCATCATCTTGCTCACATTGTTCAGGTGTTGCAGAGGAATTATCATAATCTTCAAGGTGATTTCTCCCTTTAACTTGTATTGTTACATTATTATTATTAATAAGAACATAAGAACATAAGAACGAAGGAACACTGCAGAAGGCCTACTGGCCCATGCGAGGCAGGTCCAAGTCTCCTACCGGCTTAAGCCAATGCACCCAACCTAGTCAGGTCAGGTCACATTGACTTAAGGGAGGAACACGGCAACCGACCTGTTAGCACAAGCTATCAGGTCTAACTCACACCCACCCACATCTACTCATGTATTTATCCAACCTATTTTTAAAGCTACACAACGTTCTGGCCTCTATAACGGTACTTGGGAGTTTGTTCCACTCATCCACAACTCTATTACCAAACCAGTACTTTCCTATATCCTTCCTGAATCTGAATTTTTCCAACTTAAAACCATTGCTGCGAGTCCTGTCTAGGCTAGATATTTTCAGCACACTATTTACATCCCCTTTATTTATTCCTGTCTTCCACTTATACACCTCAATCATATCCCCCCTAATTCTACGTCTTTCTAGAGAGTGCAGATTCAGGGCCCTTAGTCTATCCTCATAGGGAAGGTTTCTGATACATGGGATCATCTTTGTCATCCTCCTTTGTACATTTTCCAGAGAATTTATATCCATTCTGTAATACGGTGACCAAAACTGTGCAGCATAATCTAAATGAGGCCTAACCAAGGATGTATAGAGTTGAAGAACAACCTGAGGACTCCTATTATTTATGCTTCTTGATATGAAGCCAAGGATTCTATTAGCTTTATTGCGAACACTTATGCACTGTTGTCTTGGTTTCAGATTACTGCTAACCAGAACTCCTAAATCTTTTTCGCAATCCGTAATATTAAGATCTACATTATTTAGTTTATATGTGGCATGGTTATTGTCCTGTCCAACATTTAGAACTTTGCATTTGTCTATATTAAACTGCATCTGCCACTTCTCCGACCACTGCATCAGTCTATTCAAATCTTCCTGGAGTGCTCGAATGTCCTCGTCAGAATGAATTCGACGGCCTATTTTGGTGTCATCGGCAAACTTGCCGATGTCGCTCTTTATGCCCTCATCTATGTCGTTTATGTAGATTGTGAACAGCAGGGGGCCCAACACTGACCCCTGTGGAACACCGCTCGTGACGCTTCCCCACTCTGATTTCTCCCCATTTATGCAAACTCTCTGCTGCCTATTTGTCAACCATGCCTCTATCCAGGAAAAAATTTCTCCTCCTATTCCATGTGCTTTAATTTTCCTCAATAGTCTCTGATGTGGGACCCTGTCAAAAGCCTTACTGAAGTCCATATACACAATATCATATTCATTACCATGATCTACCTCCTCAAATACCTTAGTGAAAAAAGTTAATAAATTCGTAAGGCAGGAACGCCCCTTTGTAAAACCATGCTGAGATTCGTTGATTAATTTATGCTTTTCAAGGTGGCTACGAACTGCCTCGGCAATTATTGATTCCATAAATTTTCCCACTATGGAGGTTAGGCTTATTGGTCTATAGTTCGAAGCTAAGGACCTGTCACCTGTTTTGAAAATAGGTATCACATTTGCCATTTTCCACTTATCTGGCACCATGCCAGTTTGTAGTGATATGTTGAAAAGATTAGCCAAAGGTGTGCTAAGCTCCTCTTTACATTCCTTTAGAACCCTTGCATACAGTTCATCAGGGCCTGGGGATTTGTTAGGTTTTAATTTATCTATTTGCCTAAGGACCATGTCACTTGTGACCCTAATAGTGCACAGTTTATTATCGTCCTGTTCTACATAATTTATCATTACTGGAATATCACTGGTATCCTCCTGTGTAAAAACTGAGAGGAAGTATGTGTTAAAAATTCTACACATTTCCTTATCACTGTCAGTGAGCTGACCCGAGGAACTTTTGAGTGGGCCTATCTTGTCCCTGATCTTACTTCTGTATACCTGAAAGAATCCTTTTGGGTTAGTCTTCGATTCTCTTGCAACTTTAACCTCATAATCTCTTTTTGCTTTTCTAATTCCCTTTTTTATTTCTCTCTTTAACTGAATATATCGATTTCTTAATTGCCCCTCTCCTCTTTTGATTTGCCTATATATGCCTCTCTTTTGACCAATCAGATATTTTAATCTATTGTTCATCCATTTAGGATCATTTTTGTTTGATCTGATTTCCCTATTTGGAACATAATTTGACTGAGCAGCTAGAACTATGCCCTGGAAAGCATCATATCGGCAACCATCACCACCTACCTGACCCTTAGTCAGGTCATTCCAGTTCAGCCCACCTAAGTAATTTTTCAGTCCTATGAAATCAGCCAAGCGAAAGTCAGGGACGGAGACTTGATTGCCATTATTAGGGGAATTCCATAATATGTTAAAACTGAGTGATTTGTGATCACTCTCCCCAAGCTCATCATTAACCTCAAGATTATTAATTAGTGTTTCCCTACTGGCAAGAACCAAGTCAAGGAGGTTATTTCCCCTAGTTGGCTCTGTCACAAACTGTTTTAAAAAACAATCCTGGATCGAATCAAGAAAGTCACCCGACTCTAAATTTCCTGTCAAATTGCTCCAGTCAATCTGTCTATAGTTGAAATCTCCCATTAGCACAACATTTTCGTATGTAGATGCCTTACGAATTTCGTCCCATAGAAGTTTACTGCACTCCCTATCAAGATTTGGGGCCCTGTAAATCACACCCAAAATTAGTTTTTCTCGGCCCTCGAGAAGCTGTAACCAAACAGATTCAGTGGCTGACGCTTCTAATTTAATATCTTGTCTAACACAACAATTTAAATTGTCTCTGACATACATCGCTACTCCACCACCTTTCCTGTTGACCCTGTCAGTGTGGAATAATTTATAGCCTTGTATGTGACATTCAGAGGGCATCTCTCTATCTTTCAGATTGAGCCAGGTCTCTGTTATAGCAATAATATCTATGTTTCCTGCACTTGCAATTAATCTTAGCTCATCTATCTTATTTCTAACACTCCTGCTATTAGTATAGTAAACCTTAAGGGAGCTAGTCCCTTGCTGCCCTCTGCTGTCCCCCTTTGTTTGCTGACCTGTTCTATTGTCTTTATTTATAACTTCATGCTGAATGCCTTTTATACATTTACTGTTTCCAACCCTAGTGTTGCAACCTGCTTGTTTCCCACACACACCCATACCTCTATCTTCCATCAGTTTAAAATCATAGGCATTTCACCAATGGCCTTCTCAATCGAGTCTGCAAGTGCTACCACCCCTGCCCCAGAGAGATGTACCCCATCCCTTGCATACATATCATGTTTGCCATAAAAGTTGTTCCAGTTGTCAATGAATGGGATTGCAAGTTCCTTGCAGTATCTGTCTAGCCAGCAATTTACACCAATTGCCCTAGACAACCATTCATTTCCTACTCCCCTTCTAGGCAAGATGCTACATATGATTGGGATCCCTCCCTTAGACTTAATGAAATCTATAGCTGACCTGTACTTATCTAGCAGCTCTTCTCTCCTACCCTTCCCAATATCATTTCCACCAGCACTGAGACAGATAATGGGCTTGTTCCCATTACCTGACATGATATTATCCAGCCTGTTGACAATGTCCCCAACACCAGCTCCAGGGAAGCACACTCTATCTCTCATCTTCTTATTCCTATTACAAAAAGCACGGTCAACATATCTTACCTGAGAGTCACCAACCACAAGAATGCGCTTACCTTCATTAGCAGGGGCAGTAGTACCCTTACCTTCACTGGCCACTGAAGTACATTCATCCTGGAGAACAGAGAAGCGATTTCCTACCTTCAGATCTTCACTCTTAACTTTCCTTACTCTGATGCGCCTCCCATTACTGTGAACAACTCGCCACTTGTAGCAGGTGCTGGGCTGCACCTCACTGCTGGTAGCCGTTGCTACCTCCCCACCTACAGCCTCCTCACAGTGAGAGACAGACTGCACCTCACTGCTAGAAGCCTCATTCCCCACATCTCCAACCACCTCACACTCTCTCCCAGGCCCATTGAGGTGGACCTTCAGCCTCCTAATCTCCTCCTGGAGAAGCAAGACCTCCTCCTTCAACTCTCCAACCTCAGTTTTTAAAACACTGCAGAAGCAAGCCATGCTTTGTAACCGTCCACGCTAATCCCCAAAGCAGCTCAGGGTCTGTGACCTCACGTGACGACTGACCACTGAACACTGAAATTAAAGGTGGCCTACCACCCACCTATCACCCCCCCCCCTATCACCCCCCTACCATCCCCCCCCTACCACATGTTGTACACTCCTTACCTCGCATCACCTTCGTTACGTTACACTACCATAAGTTCGTTAAGGTTAGGTCAGTGTTGATTACATTTTGTGACGTAAATTATCCGAGTCGGAGCGAAACGTCGTGGGTTATCTGTGTATTACTTTAGGTTGGTTAAAGTTATGCTCCAGGTGGACATCAACCAAATCTTTCAGTGGGCTGCAGAAAACAATATGAAGTTCAACGATGAGAAATTTCAATTACTCAGATATGGTAAACATGAGGAAATTAAATCTTCATCAGAGTACAAAACAAATTCCGGCCACAAAATAGAGCGAAACACCAACGTCAAAGACCTGGGAGTGATCATGTCGGAGGATCTCATCTTCAAGGACCATAACATTGTATCAATCGCATCTGCTAGAAAAATGACAGGATGGATAATGAGAACCTTCAAAACTAGGGAGGCCAAGCCCATGATGACACTCTTCAGGTCACTTGTTCTATCTAGGCTGGAATATTGCTGCACTCTAACAGCACCTTTCAAGGCAGGTGAAATTGCCGACCTAGAAAATGTACAGAGAACTTTCACGGCGCGCATAACGGAGATAAAACACCTCAATTACTGGGAGCGCTTGAGGTTTCTAAACCTGTATTCCCTGGAACGCAGGAGGGAGAGATACACGATTATATACACCTGGAAAATCCTAGAGGGACTAGTACCGAACTTGCACACGAAAATCACTCACTACGAAAGCAAAAGACTTGGCAGACGATGCACCATCCCCCCAATGAAAAGCAGGGGTGTCACTAGCACGTTAAGAGACCATACAATAAGTGTCAGGGGTCCGAGACTATTCAACTGCCTCCCAGCACACATAAGGGGGATTACCAACAGACACCTGGCAGTCTTCAAGCTGGCACTGGACAAGCACCTAAAGTCAGTTCCTGATCAGCCGGGCTGTGGCTCGTACGTTGGTTTGCGTGCAGCCAGCAGCAACAGCCTGGTTGATCAGGCTCTGATCCACCAGGAGGCCTGGTCACAGACCGGGCCGCGGGGGCGTTGACCCCCGGAACTCTCTCCAGGTAAATATGATGTTGGGTTAGTGTCTGCGCGAAATGTTTTAGGATACAGATACGTCGTGGGCGTTCATCAAGGAGATATTGGAGCAAGAAATACACACGTTGTATGTACACACGTTGGCGTACATACGTATTTACACACGTTGGATGTGTGCACGTTGGATGTACACGTGTTGGATGTGTAATTGTACACACGTTGGATGTGTACATGTATGTGAACACGTTGGATGTACACACGTATGTATACACGTTGTAGGTACACACGTTGGATGTACACACTTTGGATATGTACACGTTGGATATACTCACGTTGGATGTACACACGTTGGATGCGTAATTGTACACACGTTGGATGTGTACATATACACACGTTTGATGTACACACGTTGGTGTACATACATATGTACACACGTTGAATGTGTACACGTTGGATGTACACGCGTTGGATGTGTAATTGTACACACGTTGGATGTGTACATATACACACGTTTGATGTACACACGTTGGTGTACATACATATGTACACACGTTGAATGTGTACACGTTGGATGTACACGCGTTGGATGTGTAATTGTACACACGTTGGATGTGTACATGTATGTGAACACGTTGGATGTACACACGTATGTATACACGTTGTAGGTACACACGTTGGATGTACACACTTTGGATATGTACACGTTGGATATACTCACGTTGGATGTACACACGTTGGATGCGTAATTGTACACACGTTGGATGTGTACATGTATGTACACACGTTGGATGTACACACGTATGTATACACGTTGTAGGTACACGCGTTGGATGTACACACATTGGATGTGTACACGTTGGATATACACACGTATGTACACATGTTGGATATACACACTTATGTACACTCGTTGGATGTACACATGTTGGATGTACAGTTGTTGGTAGTGGACCAAAGGTGAACCTAGGCGGATGTTATATACACGTTAAACACCTGTAATATTCTTTGTTTAACCCACTAGTTGAAATATGACGCTGCTTCACATCTCAGAGTTATCAACTTCACTTGTAGAATGAGATCAACCAAGCACACATGTC
>NC_091366.1:4050637-4060637 GCF_038502225.1 Cherax quadricarinatus
TAACAACCAGTACTGTAACAACCAGTACTGTAAACAGTACTGTAACAACCAGTACTGTAACAACCAGTGCTGTAACAACCAGTGATGTAACAACCAGTACTGTAACAGTACTGTAACCAGTACTGTAGCAACCAGTACTGTAACCAGTACTGAAACAACCAGTACTGTAACCAGTACTGAAACAACCAGTACTGTAACAACCAGTACTGTAACAACCAGTACTGTAACCAGTACTGTAACAACCAGTACTGTAACAACCAGTGCTGTAACAACCAGTACTGTAACAACCAGTACTATAACTAGTTCTGTAACCAGTACTGTAACAACCAGTGCTGTAACCAATACTGTAACAACCAGTACTGTAACAACCAGTGCTGTAACAACCAGTGCTGTAACAACCAGTACCGTAACAACCAGTGCTGTAACAACCAGTACTGTAACAACCAGTGCTGTAACAACCAGTACTGTAACAACCAGTGCTGTAACAACCAGTGCTATATCAACCAGTACTGTAACAACCAGTACTGTAACCAGTACTGTAACAACCAGTGCTGTAACAACCAGTACTGTAACCAGTGCTGTAACAACCAGTGCTGTAACCAGTACTGTAACAACCAGTACTGTAACAACCAGTGCTGTAACAACCAGTACTGTAACAACCAGTGCTGTAACAACCAGTACTGTAACCAGTACTGTAACAACCAGTACTGTAACCAGTACTGTAACAACCAGTACTGTCACAACCAGTGCTGTAACAGCCAGTACTGTAACAACCAGTACTGTAACCGGTACTGTAACAACCAGTACTGTAACAACCAGGGCTGTAACAACCAGTGCTGTAACAACCAGTACTGTAACAACCAGTGCTGTAACAACCAGTACTGTAACAACCAGTGCTGTAACAACCAGTACTGTAACAACCTGTACTGTACCAGTGCTGTAACAACCAGTGCTGTAACAACCAGTGCTGTAACAGCCAGTACTGTAACACCCAGTGCTGTAACAACCAGTGCTGGAACAACCAGTGCTGTAACAACCAGTACTGTAACAACCAGTGCTGTAACCAGTACTGGAACAAGTACTGTAACAACCAGTACTGTAACAACCGGTACTGTAACAACCAGTACTATAACAACTAGTACTGTAACCAGTACTGTAACAACCAGTGCTGTAACCAATACTGTAACAACCAGTGCTGTAACAACCAGTGCTGTAACAACCAGTACTGTAACAACCAGTGCTGTAACAACCAGTGCTGTAACAACCAGTGCTGTAACAACCAGTACTGTAGCAACCAGTGCTGTAACAACCAGTACTGTAACCAGTGCTGTAACAACCAGTGCTATATCAACCAGTACTGTAACAACCAGTACTGTAACAACCAGTGCTGTAACAACCAGTGGTGTAACAACCAGTGCTGTAACAACCAGTACTGTAGCAACCAGTGCTGTAACAACCAGTACTGTAATAACCAGTGCTGTAACAACCAGTGCTATATCAACCAGTACTGTAACAACCAGTACTGTAACCAGTACTGTAACCAGTGCTGTAACAACCAGTACTGTAACCAGTGCCGTAACAACCAGTGCTGTAACCAGTACTGTAACAACCAGTACTGTAACAACCAGTGCTGTAACAACCAGTACTGTAACAACCAGTGCTGTAACAACCAGTACTGTAGCAACCAGTGCTGTAACAACCAGTACTGTAACCATTACTGTAACAACCAGTACTGTAACCAGTACTGTAACAACCAGTACTGTCACAACCAGTGCTGTAACAAGTACTGTAACCAGTGCTGTAACAACCAGTACTGTAACAACCAGTACTGTAACCGGTACTGTAACAACCAGTACTGTAACAACCAGGGCTGTAACAACCAGTGCTGTAACAACCAGTACTGTAACAACCAGTGCTGTAACAACCAGTACTGTAACAACCAGTGCTGTAACAACCAGTACTGTAACAACCTGTACTGTACCAGTGCTGTAACAACCAGTGCTGTAACAACCAGTGCTGTAACAGCCAGTACTGTAACACCCAGTGCTGTAACAACCAGTGCTGGAACAACCAGTGCTGTAACAACCAGTACTGTAACCAGTACTGGAACAAGTACTGTAACAACCAGTACTGTAACAACCAGTACTGTAACAACCGTTACTGTAACAACCAGTACTATAACAACTAGTACTGTAACAACCAGTGCTGTAACCAATACTGTAACAACCAGTACTGTAACAACCAGTGCTGTAACAACCAGTGCTGTAACAACCAGTACTGTAACAACCAGTGCTGTAACAACCAGTGCTGTAACAACCAGTGCTGTAACAACCAGTACTGTAGCAACCAGTGCTGTAACAACCAGTACTGTAACCAGTGCTGTAACAACCAGCGCTGTAACAACCAGTGCTGTAACCAGTACTGTAACCAGTACTGTAACCGGTACTGTAACCAGTACTGTAACAACCAGTTTTGTAACCAGTGCTGTAACCAATTCTGTAACCAGTACTGTAACAACCAGTACTGTAACAACCAGTTCTGTAACCAGTACTGTAACAACCAGTACTGTAACAACCAGTGCTGTAACAACCAGTACTGTAACAACCAGTACTATAACTAGTTCTGTAACCAGTACTGTAACAACCAGTGCTGTAACAACCAGTGCTGTAACAACCAGTACCGTAACAACCAGTGCTGTAACAACCAGTACTGTAACAACCAGTGCTGTAACAACCAGTACTGTAACAACCAGTGCTGTAACAACCAGTACTGTAACAACCAGTGCTATATCAACCAGTACTGTAACAACCAGTACTGTAACAACCAGTGCTGTAACAACCAGTACTGTAACCAGTGCTGTAACAACCAGTGCTGTAACCAGTACTGTAACAACCAGTACTGTAACAACCAGTGCTGTAACAACCAGTACTGTAACAACCAGTGCTGTAACAACCAGTACTGTAACAACCAGTGCTGTAACAACCAGTACTGTAACCAGTACTGTAACAACCAGTACTGTAACCAGTACTGTAACAACCAGTACTGTCACAACCAGTGCTGTAACAAGTACTGTAACCAGTGCTGTAACAACCAGTACTGTAACAACCAGTACTGTAACCGGTACTGTAACAACCAGTACTGTAACATCCAGGGCTGTAACAACCAGTGCTGTAACAACCAGTACTGTAACAACCAGTGCTGTAACAACCAGTACTGTAACAACCAGTACTGTAACAACCTGTACTGTACCAGTGCTGTAACAACCAGTGCTGTAACCAGTGCTGTAACAGCCAGTACTGTAACACCCAGTGCTGTAACAACCAGTGCTGGAACAACCAGTGCTGTAACAACCAGTACTATAACAACTAGTACTGTAACCAGTACTGTAACAACCAGTGCTGTAACCAATACTGTAACAACCAGTACTGTAACAACCAGTGCTGTAACAACCAGTGCTGTAACAACCAGTACTGTAACAACCGGTGCTGTAACAACCAGTGCTGTAACAACCAGTGCTGTAACAACCAGTACTGTAGCAACCAGTGCTGTAACAACCAGTACTGTAACCAGTGCTGTAACAACCAGCGCTGTAACAACCAGTGCTGTAACCAGTACTGTAACCGGTACTGTAACCAGTACTGTAACAACCAGTTTTGTAACCAGTGCTGTAACCAATTCTGTAACCAGTACTGTAACAACCAGTACTGTAACAACCAGTTCTGTAACCAGTACTGTAACCAGTACTGTAACAACCAGTGCTGTAACAACCAGTACTGTAACCAGTGCTGTAACCAGTACTGTAACAGCCAGTCCTGTAAAAACCAGTGCTGTAACAACCAGTACTGTAACCAGTGCTGTAACCAGTACTGTAACAACCAGTACTGTAACCAGTGCTGTAACTAGTAATGTAACCAGTGCTGTAACAACCGGTACTGTAACAACCAGTACTGTAACCAGTACTGTAACAACCGGTACTGTAACAACCGGTACTGTAACAACCAGTACTGTAACAACCAGTACTGTAACAATACTGTAACAACCAGTACTGTAACCAGTACTGTAACAACCAGTACTGTAACAACCAATACTGTAACAACCAGTACTGTAACAACCAGTACTGTAACAGCCAATACTGTAACAACCAGTACTGTAACAACCAATACTGTAACAACCAATACTGTAACAACCAGTACTGTAACCAGTGCTGTAACTAGTAATGTAACAACCAGTGCTGTAACAACCGGTACTGTAACAACCAGTACTGTAACCAGTACTGTAACAACCGGTACTGTAACAACCGGTACTGTAACAACCAGTACTGTAACAACCAGTACTGTAACAATACTGTAACAACCAGTACTGTAACAACCAATACTGTAACAACCAGTACTGTAACAACCAGTACTGTAACAGCCAATACTGTAACAACCAGTACTGTAACAACCAATACTGTAACCAATACTGTAACAACCAGTACTGTAACAACTAATACTGTAACAACCAGTACTGTAACAACCAGTACTGTAACAACCAATACTGTAACAACCAATACTGTAACAACCAATACTGTAACCAATACTGTAACAACCAATACTGTAACAACCAATACTGTAACAACCAGTACTGTAACAACCAGTGCTGTAACAACCAATACTGTAACAACCAATACTGTAACAACCAGTACTGTAACAACCAGTACTGTAACAACGAATACTGTAACAACCAATACTGTAACAACCAATACTGTAACAACCAATACTGTAACAACCAGTGCTGTAACAACCAGTGCTGTAACAACCAATACTGTAACAACCAATACTGTAACAACCAATACTGTAACAACCAATACTGTAACAACCAGTGCTGTAACAGCCAGTGCTGTAACAACCAATACTGTAATAACGAATACTGTAACAACTAGTACTGTAACAACCAGTACTGTAACAACCAGTACTGTAACAACCAATACTGTAACAACCAATACTGTAACAACCAGTACTGTAACAACCAGTATTGTAGCAACCAATACTGTAACAACCAGTACTGTAACAACCAATACTGTAACAACCAATACTGTAACAACCAATACTGTAACAACCAGTACTGTAACAACCAGTATTGTAACAACCAATACTGTAACAACCAATACTGTAACAACCAGTACTGTAACAACCAATACTGTAACAACCAATACTGTAACAACCAGTACTGTAACAACCAGTATTGTAACAACCAGTACTGTAACAACCAGTACTGTAACAACCAGTACTGTAACAACCAGTACTGTAACAACCAGTACTGTAACAACCAGTGCTAGTAGTTTGCCTTATCCCACCATGTTCTTTGCTCCACCACAAACAAGTAAGCAACAACAACTTGGTTGATCATGTCAGCAACCAATTAAGCCGGGCCGGGCAGAAATATACTCTGGAAACCGGTCACCGGTATATTACGGGCACGAGTTGAACATCTTGACCGTTAACGCGAGAACAGATGGAATTTCTGAGGTGTTTTTAATGCAGGTTGCAGAGCACGACCAGCAACAGTTAGGTTGACACAAGTCACGCTCGCGGTCGTGACTTGTGACGCTCGAGATGCAGGAGAAACTTGACTAGAAAGGCGGTTTGTATAGCGTAATGGATTTGGGGTTTATTATGCGTGTTCAAACTTGTCTGAGACCCTCTGGCTTGGTCATGGTGTGGTGTGAGACCCTCTGGCTTGGTCATGGTGTTGTGTGAGACCCTCTGGCTTGGTCATGGTGTTGTGTGAGACCCTCTGGCTTGGTTATGGTGTTGTGTGAGACCCTCTGGCTTGGTCATGGTGTTGTGTGAGACCCTCTGGCTTGGTCATGGTGTTGTGTGAGACCCTCTGGCTTGGTTATGGTGTTGTGTGAGACCCTCTGGCTTGGTCATGGTGTTGTGTGAGACCCTCTGGCTTGGTTATGGTGTTGTGTGAGACCCTCTGGCTTGGTCATGGTGTTGTGTGAGACCCTCTGGCTCGATCATGGTGTTGTGTGAGACCCTCTGGCTCGATCATGGTGTTGTGTGAGACCCTCTGGCTTGATCATGGTGTTGTGTGAGACCCTCTGGCTTGGTCATGGTGTTGTGTGAGACCCTCTGGCTTGATCATGGTGTTGTGTGAGACCCTCTGGCTTGATCATGGTGTTGTGTGAGACCCTCTGGCTTGATCATGGTGTTGTGTGAGACCCTCTGGCTTGATCATGGTGTTGTGTGAGACCCTCTGGCTTGATCATGGTGTTGTGTGAGACCCTCTGGCTTGATCATGGTGTTGTGTGAGACCCTCTGGCTTGATCATGGTGTTGTGTGAGACCCTCTGGCTTGGTTATGGTGGTGTTGTGTGAGACCCTCTGGCTTGATCATGGTGTTGTGTGAGACCCTCAGGCTTGGTCATGGTGGTGTTGTGTGAGACCCTCTGGCTTGATCATGGTGTTGTGTGAGACCCTCTGGCTTGATCATGGTGGTGTTGTGTGAGACCCTCTGGCTTGGTCATTGTGGTGTTGTGTGAGACCCTCTGGCTTGATCATGGTGTTGTGTGAGACCCTCTGGCTTGGTCATGGTGGTGTTGTGTGAGACCCTCTTCCTTGATCATGGTGGTGTGGTGTGATACCCTCTGGCTTGATCATGGTGTTGTGTGAGACCCTCTTGCTTGATCATGGTGTTGTGTGAGACCCTCTTGCTTGATCATGGTGTTGTGTGAGACCCTCTGGCTTGATCATGGTGTTGTGTGAGACCCTCTGGCTTGGTCATGGTGGTAGTTTGTGAGACCCTCTGGCTTGATCATGGTGGTGTTGTGTGAGACCCTCTGTCTTGATCATGGTAGTGTGTGAGACCCTCTGGCTTGGTCATGGTGGTGTGTGAGACCCTCTGGCTTGGTCATGGTGGTGTGTGAGACCCTCTGGCTTGGTCATGGTGGTGTGTGAGACCCTCTGGCTTGATCATGGTGTTGTGTGAGACCCTCTGGCTTGGTCATGGTGTTGTGTGAGACCCTCTGGCTTGATCATGGTGGTGTGTGAGACCCTCTGGCTTGGTCATGGTGTTGTGTGAGACCCTCTGGCTTGATCATGGTGTTGTGTGAGACCCTCTGGCTTGATCATGGTGTTGTGTGAGACCCTCTGGATTGATCATGGTGTTGTGTGAGACCCTCTGGCTTGATCATGGTGGTGTTGGGTGAGACCCTCTGGCTTGATCGTGGTGTTGGGTGAGACCCTCTGGCTTGGTCATGGTGGTGTGTGAGACCCTCTGGCTTGATCATGGTGTTGTGTGAGACCCTCTGGCTTGATAATGGTGGTGTGGTGTGAGACCCTCTGGCTTGATCATGGTGGTGTTGTGTGAGACCCTCTGGCTTGATCATGGTGTTGTGTGAGACCCTCTGGCTTGATCATGGTGTTGTGTGAGACCCTCTGGCTTGATAATGGTGTTGTGTGAGACCCTCTGGCTTGATCATGGTGTTGTGTGAGACCCTCTGGCTTGGTCATGGTGTTGTGTGAGACCCTTTGGCTTGATCATGGTGTTGTGTGAGACCCTCTGGCTTGATCATGGTGGTTTGGTGTGAGACCCTCTGGCTTGATCATGGTGTTGTGTGAGACCCTCTGGCTTGATCATGGTGTTGTGTGACACCCTCTGGCTTGATCATGGTGTTGTGTGAGACCCTCTGGCTTGGTCATGGTGGTGTTGTGTGAGACCCTCTGGCTTGATCATGGTGGCGTTGTGTGAGACCCTCTGGCTTGATCATGGTGTTGTGTGAGACCCTCTGGCTTGATCATGGTGTTGTGTGAGACACTCTGGCTTGATCATGGTGGTGTGTGAGACCCTCTGGCTTGATCAATGTGGTGTTGTGTGAGACCCTCTGGCTTGATCAATGTGGTGTTGTGTGAGACCCTCTGGCTTGATCATGGTGGTGTGGTGTGAGACCCCTCTGGCTTGATCATGGTGGTGTGGTGTGAGACCCTCTGGCTTGATCATGGTGGTGTTGTGTGAGACCCTCTGGCTTGATCATGGTGTTGTTGTGTGAGACCCTCTGGCTTGATCATGGTGTTGTGTGAGACCACTCCCTGGATGGTGGTTTTCTGGTGGTAGCTCCCTGGATGGTGGTTGTCTGGTGGTAGCTCCCTGGATGGTGGTTGTCTGGTGGTAACTCCCTGGATGGTGGTTGTCTAGTGGTAACTCCCTGGATGGTGGTTGCCTGGTGGTAGCTCCCTGGATAGTAGTTGTCTGGTCGTAACTCCCTGGATAGTGGTTGTCTGGTGGTAGCTCCCTGGATGGTGGTTGTCTGGTGGTAACTCCCTGGATAGTGGTTGTCTGGTGGTAGCTCCGTGGATGGTGGTTGTCTGTTGGTAAATCCCTGGATGGTGGTTGTTTGGTGGTAACTCCCTGGATGGTGGTTGTCTGGTGGTAACTCCTTGGATGGCGGTTGTCTAGTGGTAACTCCCTGGATGGTGGTTGCCTGGTGGTAGCTCCCTGGATAGTAGTTGTCTGGTCGTAACTCCCTGGATAGTGGTTGTCTGGTGGTAGCTCCCTGGATAGTGGTTGTCTGGTAGTAGCTCCCTGGATGGTTGTTGTCTGGTGGTAGCTCCCTGGATGGTGGTTGTCTGGTGGTAACTCTGGATAGTGATTGTCTGGTGGTAGCTCCCTGGATGGTGGTTGTCTGGTGGTAGCTCCCTGGATGGTGGTTGTCTGGTGGTAGCTCCCTGGATGGTGGTTGTCTGGTGATAACTCGCTGGATGGTGGTTGTCTGGTGGTAACACCCTGGATGGTGGTAGTTGTCTGGTGATAGCTCTTTGGATGGTGGTTGTCTGGTGGTAGCTCCCTGGATGGTGGTTGTCCGGTGGTAGCTCCCTGGATGGTGGTTGTCCGGTGGTAGCTCCCTGGATGGTGGTTGTCTGGTGGTAACTCCCTGGATGGTGGTTGTCTGGTGGTAGCTCCCTTGGTGGTAGTTGTCTGGTGGTAGCTCCCTGGATGGTGGTTGTCTGGTGGTAACTCCCTGGATAGTGGTTGTCTGGTGGTAGCTCCCTGGATAGTGGTTGTCTGGTGGTAGCTCCCTGGATGGTGGTTGTCTGGTGGTAACTCCCTGGATGGTGGTAGTAGTCTGGTGATAGCTCTTTGGACGGTGGTTGTCTGGTGGTAGCTCCCTGGATGGTGGTTGTCCGGTGGTAGCTCCCTGGATGGTGGTTGTCCGGTGGTAGCTCCCTGGATGGTGGTTGTCTGGTGGTAACTCCCTGGATGGTGGTTGTCTGGTGGTAGCTCCCTTGGTGGTAGTTGTCTGGTGGTAGCTCCCTGGATGGTGGTCGTCTGGTGGTAGCTCCCTGGATGGTGGTTGTCTGGTGGTAGCTCCCTGGATGGTGGTTGTCTGGTGGTAGCTCCCTGGATAGTGGTTGTCTGGTGGTAGCTCCCTGGATAGTGGTTGTCTGGTGGTAGCTCCCTGGATGGTGGTTGGTGGTAGCTCCCTGGATGGTGGTTGCCTTGTGGTAGCTCCCTGGATGGTGGTTGTCTGGTGGTAACTCCGTGGATGGTGGTAGCTCCCTGGATGGTGGTTGTCTGGCGGTAACTCCGTGGATGGTGGTAGCTCCCTGGATGGTGGTTGTCTGGTGGTAACTCCGTGGATGGTGGTAGCTCCCTGAATGGCTGTTGTCTGGTGGTAGCTCCCTGGATGGTGGCTGTCTGGTTGTAGCTCCCTGGATGGTGGTTGTCTGGTGGTAGCTCCCTGGATGGTGGTTGTCTGGTGGTAGCTCCCTGGATGGTTGTTTTCTGGTGGTAGCTCCCTGGATGGTGGTTGTCTGGTGGTAACTCCCTGGATGGCGGTTGTCTCGTGGTAGCTCCCTGGATGGTGGTTGTCTGGTGGTAGCTTCCTGGATGGTGGTAGTCCGGTGATAGCTCCCTGGATTGTGGTTGTCTGGTGGTAACTCCCTGGATAGTGGTTGTCTGGTGGTAGCTCCCTGGATGGTGGTTGTCTGGTGGTAACTCCCTGGATAGTGGTTGTCTGG